>NC_090888.1:6084391-6101891 GCF_036669925.1 Montipora capricornis | reverse complement strand
GTTTTGGGATTTTCGGGGTCTGCTTTGTGGACAGCGGTTAAAAACACATGCACAGCTGCCGAGTACACCTGAAAAAAGACAAATTTATTTATACATTTATTAATCTTAAATATTTAACGAATGTCAGTGATAAATACTGAGTAACTTGTTATACCACTACTGAATCGACACCTAGTTCTCCGATCAAATACTAGTCTTTTCGTATTTTTGGTCGTTCCTTTTTCTTCCGGATGTGTAGAGAGGGATGAGACTTCTGTTGGAAAAAAACCATCGTCACCTCTAACATTCTGATAACCAATCAAACGAAAATTCATGGTAACCATTCTCGTCACCAGAGCCTTGGATCGACACAAGGCTCTGGGAAACTCTAGCTAGGAGAACATGCTCCGTGGGGTTCTTCTAGCCAAAACTTGGCTATTTCAACCTTACGGCGTCTGCTCACTCCTCGTGCGAACATGAATGCACCAATTATTTATTTATTTAGCTTCGCCTAACTGGAATACAATATAAATATATAGGTAAAAATAGAAAAAATAATACAAGGAGAAAAAAAAAAAAAAAAAAAAATTATTAGGCGGGGAGACCACTACAGCATAGCCAATTACAGTGGATCCCTCGTTAATTATTTATATAAAAATACTTAATAACTAAAGCTACTAATATGTAAGCATGAAACTTGAGAGGAAACAAAGCGGAAGTCCAAATTGCTAGAAGCAGCACGTTAGCGGGCATAGGAGAGACCTCGCTGTGTTACACCTAGGACAGATTGTTCTCCAGGTTCTAATGTCGTCAACGTCGTACAAGTTCAGAGCCTTTTTATAATATTGAAGTAATAAACTTTTAAATGAAGCTAGAGAGATGTGCCTTGTGCGTTGCTCAGCGGGAAGAACATTCCATGCGCGGCACGCGCGTATGAAAAATGAACGTTGATAGGTAACAGTTCTACATCGGTTAGGAATATAAGTAATAGCACTGCTGCTCGATGTCCTAGTAGATCTCGCAAATTGTCTAGTTACAGGTAAAGCTTCACTGTCCACGAAAACTAAGTTATTAACAGCTTTGTAGAAAAAAACCATGTCCAAATATTCATGCCAGTATGAGATGGGTAACAGATTTGTTAGTTGGAGGCGGGTTTTATAGGTTACATCACAGCGGAAAGGGAGCTTCAAAATTAGTTTTGTTGCACGGCGCTGCACGTTTTCAACTCGTTTAAGTAGGCCAATAGACTGTGGTGACCATACTTGGGTTGCGTAGCCGAGATGGCATCGGACGATAGAAAGGTAGAGTGTGCGACGCGTTTGGGTGCTTTGGATGTACCTAGAAACTCGACGCACAAACCCAAGGAGTTTGTTGGCTTTCGCACACTGTTCAGTTATTTGTTTGTCCGAGGTGAGGTTGCTTGACACCCACACACCGAGGTCTTTCTCTGTATCGCAAGATTCCAAAGGCGTTTCCTTGAGAGTATAGGTAGGCTGTACAGGTGATTTTTTGCAGGTGATTCACTGGTATTTGCACTTGGACTGATTAAATATGAGCCCGGATGATTCGGACCAACTGACAAGATCGTTAAGGTCAGATTGCAAGGCGTTACAGTCTGTGATGGAATCAATACTCTTGAAAATCTTGGTATCATCGGCATAACAGGCAACTCGCGATGTTTTAACAGCGTTTGGTAGATCGTCCACAAACAGCAGAAACAATATCGGTCCTAATAGGGACCCTTGCGGTACCCCGGATGTAACCGGCAATTCTCGGGAAGTAGCTCCGAGAACTGTAACCTGTTGCTTGCGCCCCTGTAAATATGAACGAAACCAGTCGTGAAGTTTGCCAGTAATGCCGTATTGGTGCAACCTCTCAAGTAGCTTGGTATGATCCACTTTGTCGAATGCTTTACTCATGTCAAGATATATAATGTCTATTTGTTTACCGGCGTCGAGTTGACCGCCAATGTAATGCAAGACACTAGTGAGCTGAGTCACACAAGATCTACCGGCTAAAAAGCCATGTTGTTCGCGGCTGATGAAGTGGGATGTATAATTCCGTAAACCCGCCAGAACACAGCGCTCGAGAACTTTGGAGATGACAGGGAGAAGAGATATAGGGCGATAATTCTCCACAAAGTCTCTTTTTCCTTTCTTGAAAATCGGTACTATGTTCGCGAGTTTCCAGTCTTCTGGAAAGATGCCGAGCCGCAAAGATTTGTTGAATAACATGGTCAGGGACGGTGCGATCTGGTCAGCGGTTTCCTTCAGCAGGCGCACTGGAATTCCATTGGATCCAGTTGCTTTGTTTATATCAAGCTGTTTGAGAGTTGCCAAAACCATTTCCACCGGGATCTCTAGCTCATTTAGTGTGGGATGTGAGGGTGTGGAAGGTACTTATAGAGAGTGGACCTCTGAGGGGGCAGTGAAGACCGACACAAAGTAAGAGTTAAACAACTCGGCGATCTCTTGAGGTGTTGATGCTTGAGAACTCTGCTGAGTGTCATCGCCAGAGTTCATCGTTTCAGGGAAGCTCCGCGTTCTGTTCTTGAGCTTGAAAAAGGACCAAAAGCTTTAGTCTGCCGCGCGAGATCTGAATCGAGGGAGCTGAAGTAAGTCTCACGGCTCTCACGTATAAGAGACTTGGCCTTTGCTCGTAATTCACGATACTTCTGTTGTTGATGGTCAGTAGGAGATTCTTTTAACTTTGAGCGAGCAGCCTCCTTTTTCCGCAGAGCGTGGATGATTTCACTCGTGATCTAAGGCGGGGTGTTTTTTCCTTTAATCTTTTAGGTTGGAATAAAATCCGAGACTGCGCTCATAAATGCGCTCATAAATGCGTCCTTCCAAAATTAGGGACGCTTTTGATTGTTCTTCACGAAAACCAATGAGAACACAGTTTGCTTCAGGGTTCCCCAGAGCTCTTCTCTTCCTCAGTCAAGAGAAGAGCTCTGGGGACGAGATTGAAGTGGTAACCAGACAGGCTTTGAGTCTGAAAAGCAAAAAAAAAAAAAAAACACAACATCGAACTAAGTAACCAAGCTTGCAAGGCAAATAGCTTTTGCTTAGCCAAAGTCGGTACATTACCCTATTGCAAACTGGTTTTTGAACAGGACTATCACAAAGCCATCTTGTTTGTAATTTTTCTTTAGTTTCCAAATTTTCCAATGTTTTCACGCCTCAAAAGAATACCACCAACAACTGAAAATTTTGTTTTTACCTGCTTTAGGCAGTCAATTAATTTCTTTGCAGGTGGTAGTTCGTCTGACTAGTATTCTTTCTGACTAAATAGTTCCTCTAGCAGCACGAGATTGAAATCTTTAATAACTTGCCATGATTGGGGACAATAATCAAAATATGGTTGTACTAGGCTCTTATATACCTTCTCGAGTGAATTCGAAGTAACAAATGGCCTTATACGTCTCATCGCTCCAGTGCCCGCATTAGCCTTCTTAGACATCATGTCAATACACTGTATTCCAAAATGGCCGCCATTTTAGTATTCTTGTGTTTCCACGCAAATTAGCCGTTATGGCCTCGCTTTCAAGCGTAAAAATCAAAAGAATATTTAACCTTAAACGAGGCCATAAGAGCCAATTTGCATGGAAACAAAATAATAATGAAATTGCGGCCATTTTGGAATAAGGTGTATATGACAGTCCCAAGTAAGCTTCTCATCAATCTGAACCCCTAGACATTTGTGTGTGTCAGTTTGAGAAACAGTTGTGTTGTTTACCACAGCCGGGTGTTCGAAACTCTTAATAGGCTATGGTTCCAATTACTTTTACTGCATTCTAAATTAAAAAACTTCCAAAGGAAAAGCACACAGAAGATCTGAGTCTGAAATTGTAAACCTCTTTTGCCATAGGCTTGGTGAATGATTTTAAGGTTTAATCACTCACCGGAGTATCATGGGACACCTAACACACCTATCATGGGACACCTAACAACAATTAAGTTTTTATTCACCGATACTCACCGAGCCTGAGGTGAATAGCTATTATTAGTATCACCCAACTAGTGGACTAATGCAAATCCTGTATTTTGATTGGCTACGCTACTAGTGGACTATTAGTAATAGGCCTCGAGTAGCGAAAAGCGTGACGCTTTCTTTCGTTTTGTTCCCAAATAAAAATTTCTTCAACTTGCATTTGCTAACTTTATTATTGTCTTTTCTGTCCGACTAGTTAGATAATACTAAAACAATTAGACCCTTCGCCCTCAAGGGACACGGGTCAATAGCCCATTCGACCTCGCCTCATGGGCAATTGACCCGTAGCCCTTGCGGGCTACGGGTCTAATTGTTAAATATAATTACATGATGAGTGATTATTTAAAAAATATATGAATTTTCTTTAAACAATTAATTTTTTCGCCTGTCACCTCACCAAAACGGCTTGCATTCATTTTGAATTATAACCGCTTACAAATAGGTGATTGTAATCACCTCAATTGCAACCCTTCAGCGCAGAGTCGGAATTCTGAATAATCGCCTATGTAATTAAACTAACAACAAATAAAGGACAAGCACATCAACGTCTCACCAGTGAAGTGATGTGGGAACAGCAGTTTAGCCAAAATACCAGTCTCTATTAAGGGCAATTTTTGCTGATGTCAATGCTTTCGAATTAATTTCTTTCGTAAAAACACGCAAGGATTGAATTTCTTTTTAAAAGACGTCTTTCTTTACTCATAGTATCTTCAAGATTTAAAGAACTTGAAAAAAAAAACATACCTCCCACGCTTAAACTAAATTTGCCTTTACAATATAAGGGAAGAAAATTACCCAAGAGTTTAAATATTTTTGCTATCATATTAAGATGCGACGTATTTATCTGTATCAGTACCTCTTAGGGTACAATATACCATGCAAAGAGCGAGTTCAATTAATTTTGCCATCAACTTCATTTGCATCCATCTTGTTCTAATAATTCTATCCTGGCCATTTTAATGACAATTTACTTAATGGACTAAGCTTTTAAAAGGACCAGTTAAACATATAAAACTAGGTCTTTGAATTTCCTCTTTCACTTTTCTATGTGGGTCCCTGCATGTTGGAGCTTTCTGAACCAAACAGTTGCTTCCTTTAGTCCAATTCATTGAAAGTGGGTGAGTATGAAAGGACGTAAAATTCACATAACGAGGTGACCTTAAAACAGCGAATTTAAACTTCGACATATGTTGATGCCAGCATTTTAATATCAGTTGGTTAAGACAGCGTTAAAAAGCGCTTTTCACGAGATGTTCATAATCCTGCAACAGTTTGAACCACATCAACCAGCTTAGTTGAATCCTGCGCATAGCTTATTCCGAAAGCTGAGATACGCATTATTCTGTCAGATCGGTTTCAACTTTACGATAAGTTAAACTGAAAACATGTGATAATAAAAACAAGGAAAATCGCAAGTATTTATAGAGTGGACAATTTTAAAAGTGTTTTTCCTCAGGGATGTAGGATTGGAATCTGTCCGGTTCAACTGAAAGAGTGCTGTTTCAGTTGTCCATACAAGAGAATTTTAATTGCCAAAAACCAAAAGGGTAGAGATGTGATTAAAGTGCAAAGACGAAAAAAATTCAAAGGCCCTCGACAGGCTACAGTAACTGCGAATTAAAGTGAATCGAATTAACAATGTTTTTAACTTCAGCAAAAGTCTGTATTTCATATTTGGTTTAGACAAGGGGTACATCTCAAAAATGATTACCCTATGATAATTTTTTTTTTAATGGAATCTTTTCAACAGCCATCGGATTTTTTCTTTCACAGCTGTGTATATAAATATATACAATCTGCATGACAATGAAATTTTAACTGTTTCAATAGAAGTCGGACAATAAGCCTTTAAAGGGCCCAATGTCATGGCCTGTTAGAATAAAAGTCTAACAAGAAGTTTGCTTTTAAAAACTTTAGTTACAAAAGATGACGCTATAAAATCGACGTTTCGTTGTCGACGTGACAATAAAGGTGAATGGAATAAAAAAAGATCTAATAGATACAGACTAGTAGGAATACACATGTTGTTCTTAAAATACGCTAGGGAAAAAATGCTAATAAAATGAAAGATTAAATAGAAACGATAAAAATATATATATATATATATATATATATACATATATATATATATATGCTTCACAGAAGTTTAGTTCTCACGAGTAACCATGGTTTTAATGCTACAGAACCAAGTGCCACACTCATCAGGCACTTTTAACGACTTTTAACGACTTTTAAAGGTTCAGTCGTTAAAAGTGGCTGATGAGTGTGATACTTCTCCATACGAAACAGTTCTGTGGCGTTAAAAAGATGGTTACTCGTGAAACCTAAACTTCTGTAAAGTCATAGTTATTGCTCCTCAATTGATTGAGTTGAGCGCTCTACGAAATACGTTCTACTCACTCTTCAGGGGTTTAATGAAAGAATATTCATGTGACTATAGTGTATATACTAGGAAATTTTACATAATCAATTATGCGGAGCAGGTGATTTCCATTCTCCCTTTTTATGTAAGCACATTTATGTGGTCAAGAAACCTTGCAAACGAGTGTAATGGGCTATTTTTGAATTGTGCAGCAATAAAGAAACAGAGTCGAGGTTCAGGGTTTTGTTCTTTTGTTTCTGCACAATTCGCAAACTAGCCTATTCGTTTCTACCTTTTATTGAATGAAAAGAACAAAGCGTTATCATGGTGTGATATATTGGGCTGCTTGATTAATATTTTATTGTTTCTCCGAGATATCTTGCAAAATATCAGTGTACCCTTCAGCTGTGAGTATTCAAACGTATATTGCAACAATAGAAATAGAAAAAAGGGAAGAACTTTTAAATTATCGTGAAGGAGTTGGATCTTTAATATTATTGCTTAATTTCATTTCCTCACTCTTAAGACTCTCAGTATACTTTAAGGGATGTAATTGTATTTCATTTTTCGAATACGAACGTCAGCTGCGAATTCAAGATCGAGGGTTGGGAGTGGGACTAATCTGTTTGTTTGTACCAGGACACGACTTTGGAGATCTATTTTGACGATTCCCCATTTTACAAGAACACAGGTGCATACAAAATGATGTACATTCATCGCTTTGTCGCCCTAGCAGTTGTATCACTTGTTGCGACGTTTTGTGGAATTAAAATCTGTGGACCAGTCCAAGCTCAAAGCACAGGTAGATTTTAATGAATGAATTAACAAATCAGATGAGGCGACGTCCCATTGAATAAAAATTGATCGATCACGCCCATAGAAGAGGTTGCAATCAGTAAAAGCTATAATCATCCATGGTAACGTTCTCTTACGCAAAATTTCAACTTGATGATAGGAAATATTCTTACCACAGCATCTGCATCGTTGCCCTAAAAACCATCCCCATCAGTCCCCGTGTTACTTCCGAGTACTCTACCCGTTGGTGGACTACCTGATGAAGCCAATGACACAGGACCTTCAAGCGATCCTCAACCTCTTCCAACTGGAGAGGCCTTGAGATCCTTTCTCGTGTCTTCAATGGGATGGAACTGCACCCCGTCTATTGAGGGTATGGCACTTTTCTTATCTGTTCCCTTTAAATAACCTTTTCTTCTATACCTTTCTAGCTTGCGTTTTTCTTCGAATAAATTAGAACCCGAAAAGAGTAGTCTGTAGTGATTGCCAAAGTCTATTTTGCTCTTAAACACGAGGACGCACTTTTATTAAAGGAATCGCTTGGGGCTCTGCTTTTCGATCAATAAACAGCAACGCAGAGACGAAACAGCTAAAGGATATTTGAGGCCCTCCGAGGGGATTTGGGGAACAAGAGAAAATGGCTAATTTGAACTGGATAACATGGAAATACTGTCAAAATATTTTAGTGAACAAGGTATCAAAAAGCTGGGAATAAGTTTGAAAGGGAACAAGGGAACACAAGAAAAAATATTTAAAGGGAACAAAGAAACAAGGACACCCCCTCCCCTCTCGGGAGGAACTCCACCAAATCCTTAAGATCTACAACGGCGACTTCAACGAAAACGTCTTTAAAAATTACAAGTTTTCATTTTTCCAAACTTTCTCGTCATTAGCCCACTTCGTCAAACTTGTATAAACTACTCGAACTATTCAGGAAATGAGGTGGGAGGAACGTTGTTGAAACCCAGCGAAAAAAAAAATCGTCGCTATGTGCTCACATTGCCCTCAGAGCTTGACATTTGGTCATTTCAGGTTGTAGAATTGCAGAGAACTGATAAGAAATGTACAAATTTTGGCACCGCATTTTCAGAGCGATTGTTTTGCTCATTAATAGCTATTAGGGACAGACCATTAGAAAAGTGATGGGGGGGGGGGGGGGGGAAATGCCAAGCCTTGAAAACAAATTCACGCAAGGAAGAAGGTAAAGAGAAAAAGTTCATGCAGAAGGAGGGTCCAATTGTGATTTTTATTTACAGTGCATTTCACAAAACGTTTGACAGGCGATTTGCGAAGTTCGTTATAAATTTCATAAGTTCGCTTCGAACTTGGGAATTTCAATACGTAACTGTCAATCCAAGGGCAAACTTTGAAAGTGTTAAAATGGGTTGACCGGCCTACACGACTCCCTTGTACGTAGTCTGGTTTCTGTTGCCTTTGTCATAATTTTGCTCTCTTGAGTACATATTTGAATGGACGCCTCTTTTAGGCGGTTCCTGTAGTATTCATTTGGCAATGGTTTTTGCCCTATTAGGCTTTACACTTGAATCTCTATACTGCTGTGTGATACGTTTTCTTCCAAGAAAATAGTTTGTCTCGAAAGTAATGTTTTTAGTTTCTTGGTGTTGATTTTCTCAGCAGCAATGTGAATGTGACCTTATGGCGTCTCGTTTTTGCGCCAATTTACTTCTAGGCTCGACCGATATATTCATCGGCGGTAGAAGCGAGTGATCTTCTGGTTTTAAATGTTTGACCCAGGCCCGGGTTCATTTTGTTTTTGAACGCCTGTTACATTGTGCCCAGTATCAGTGAGGTAGCTTGCTTCTTATAGACTTTGTATGCCTTTTTTTCTGCGTTTCTTAGCAGAGCGTTATACTCTTTGGAGGCGATGTTTTTTTTTTCTTTTAATTCTTTCATTCGTTCTTCTGACTTCTTCAGCGGGTTTTGGTTTGTGGCCATGGTCAGTAGCTGTCCTCCTTGAGCCTCTCGAGTTAATTCGTTCTCGTCGATGCTCTTTTGATATCTGATTAGGTCGCTTCTTTGTCGAGGCATTAAGATAACCCGACTCTAGATGGAAGTTCTCTGACATTATTTGGTTAGGCAAGACCGCGGTTTCCATCCTATTATGTGGATCTCATCAATTGCCGATAGCTTGATTTAAGGTGAAGAGCTTTGTCTCTCTTTGTTTCTCATGTGTATATATCATTCTTACATTCGCTCAAAATAAAATTTGTAATAAATAAATATTAAAATGTGGTATCTTTGTAAATATGCTATAAAATTACTTGTGCCCACAATAAAAATTAGAGGATGGGTCTTATCGCCTTGGATAATGATTCTATAATAAAATGAAAAAGAGCATTTACATGTAATAGTAGTGTTAGAAGTTTACAGAGGGGCTGTGTTGGTGAATGGACTATGGCATCATTATGATGGGCTATGAGAGATGAATTCCAGATGGTAGGGACTGCAAAAATGTACAGGGAAGCCGTCCACTCCAAGTGGCTTCCTCCTCTCTCAGTGTGTGTACAGTTTCGAAAAGATTTTGCATTAAAAAGTGGCTTGTATCCTTTGATCTGTTGTGAGTGTAGAATAATTTATAAATCGATCACAAAAACATAGATAATGAATCAAGATTTCACTGTTAAAAAAAAGCAATATTTGTCTAAAAAAAAATCGTGCAGGGGGTTTCACCTGGAAAAAAATTCTTGCACAGGCAGTGCGCGTAAAAAAAAATCGTACCAGCTGAAAATCCTCCACACCCCCCTCCACTTTTCTAATGGTCCGTCCCTTATTTGGTGGATCGGAGTTCTTGTTGACGTCGCCGTCGTAGAATCGTAAGGTCCCTACTTAAAGATCTACGACGGCGACGTGAACGAAAATTAACGTCACCTCAAAATAGAAATTTGCAGTATCTTAACCCATTCACCGCCGAGGGTTTCCCCATTGACGAGTAAAATCGTCTGGCTTTAGACAGATTAAAATTTGTAAGTGGCAATTGGCATTTTATGGCGGTGAAAGGACTAACCAATGATACTGTTGTTTTGTTGCGTTCTTACGGAAGCTTGTAGGTGCCATCCGAGTTGTTGAAAATCCGAAAAGAAAGTTGTGAAAATCCAACATCCGAGATCCGAAATCCGAGATTCGACATCCGAGATCCGAGATCCGACATCCGACATCCGACATCCGACATCCGACATCCGACATCCGACATCCAACATTTGACATCCAACATCCCGGGGCATGGGCTCTATCTTTTCCTTTCACATGTTCAAAATGCGGATTTCAGCATTTTGTTTGTGTATGTTCATCAGTATTCAATATTGTGAATGTGTATTACCAGAATATGTTCCAACGTTTAGAGGCATCCAGAAAACTCTTTTTCGATATGATCTGCATTATGGGATAATTCTGCATACTTGTCTATTCTGCTAACCGGCCAGCGGTCACACTTCAAAGTCATTCAAATGCAAATTACAGCCACCGTATATCATGATCCCAAGGCGAGAACATATCATCAGTTCTTCCTTTCGTGCTTTCCAGTCAACGTGTTGTTTATATATCTTCTTTACTCGTTCTTGGCGTGTTTCTTCATCCATTTATGTAGTTGATAACTAGATAAGTTCATTTTGTTCTTTTCTACAGTAGAACCGAAATATCGGCCTTTCACCAGCGGTGTCTGACATTTGCATACTGCAGACCGCATACCGTTAGCGCTGATAAACAGTATTTAAGTCTAAGAACCCATTTCAAATAGCGCTGATAAACAAATTAACAGTATTTAAGCCTAAGAACCAATTTCAAATAGAGCTGTTAATTGAAAGCTAACCGTTTTATCAGCTGTTTATCAGCGCAATTTGAGATGGGTGTTTAGACCTAGATACTGTTTATCAGCGCTATTTTTAGCCAGTCTGCAGTCTGCAGTCTGAGGTCTGCAAGTGTCAGACACCGACCATTTCACCAGTTGGTTGTCGCTGTTTACGAATTTCAAGTGCACGTGGTCGGAACAGCATGTCTTCGCAAAGCGAACCATATCTTACGCTCGAACCAGAGATAACTATTGGTAATAAGGGAAATGAGAACCGTGATTCAGAGATGTTTGACGTCGATATCGACGAGCTGAGATACCAACTAGGCATTGGAGATAAGGCTCTAAACGATAGACTTGCAGGCCTGGATAGCTTACCTGCCGTTCCCGAATCGAGAAAAGGCTCCCTCACAGCTGTTGAACCGTTTCAATTCGACCCAACAGCGAATTTAACCGATATTCACTGATCGGGGACGTCCGAAACTGCGGATACACATGCAAAAACGCTTGAATCAAGCGAATTTTTGCCCTCAATTTTTGAGGAAACAGCCCTTTGGCCCAGAGGTCGCTAAAGTCCTTGCCCAGTGAATAAACAATTCGGTTTCGAAGAAACCACTTGAAACACAGTTCAAGGAAATTCAAGATAAATACAGGACGCCAAAAAATTGCACTTTGTTGTGTGTCCCTAAGGTTAACCTTGAATTATGGCACGACCTGCCACAAAGCACGAAGACTAAAGATCTGGGCCTCCAAGAAATACAGAAAACGTTGGTGAAGTCTGCTCAACCAATGATACTGCTGTTGGATTCCGTTCTGAATTCGCAGAAGGAGAAGAAGTCTATTGAAGCTGATCCAGCATTCTACCACTTATTGCTGATGCTGTGACCTTTTCAGGTCATACATCATACTTGACTTCCCTCAAGAGGCGTGATTTCCTTAAGCCTGACATTGCACAGGCCTATCAGTCGGTGTGCAGCAAAAGCAAGCCAGTTACTACCTGTTTATACAATTCAGCGTGGAAAACGTGGTGTTGCTGGTGTAACGAAAGACAATTTGATATATTTCAGGCACCTCTCAGGGGCACCCAACGTCAAATTTCGGAAAATATCTGTTCGGAAGACGATTTGAGATCTAGAATTTTCAGGACATTTGTTGTAAAATTTCTTGCTTGCCTGCCTGTGCTAGGATTTTCGAACATCTAAAAAATGGTGTAGTTGCCCATTTTTAACGGATCTTTACCCTAAAAAGGTCACCTACAATTTTCGGGAGCCTTTTTTCTGGCTGAAAATGTCGGAAAGGTAAGTTTTAATCCCTATAATTTTCGAATCACTAGTCTTTCAGCTAGGAAATCCGAACAGATAAATAATTTTTAGGGGATAAAAATATGTTTATATCTACCGTTTAAATACTAAAATACGTTTCACAATGCTATGTTTAAGTTGTTTTGAACTATATTCCCGTTGGGTGCCCCTGATCTATAGACCAAGTGGCAAATTTCCTGTCTGAATTCAAAGTTTTGCTGCTGGCAAAAGCTACAGTACTATTAACTCGTACAGGTCTGCTTTATCCTCAACTCTCTACCCTTTCAACAACTCTGCTGTTGGCACTCACCCTCTTTTTGTGAGAGTTGTGAAGGGAGTTTATTATGAAGGTCGGAATGGGACTAAAGTTGCAGACTATTTGAAGACATTGTTTCCGTTGGATCAACTTAATCTCAAGACTTGGACGTTAAAAACTGTAATGCTTTGTGCATCATCATCAACTCAAAGAGAGCAGACATTATGTGCTTTGGATTTAAATTATGTAAGTGAGACTCTAGATAGTTTCACTTTCGCCATAGCGGAACGTTAAAAGACTTCCAAACCTGGCAAGAATTTCATGTCCTGTTTCCTGTCCCAAAAAATCAGCGAGTGAAACTGTCATGGCGTCGAGTATTAAATTACTAGTGGCAATTTACATTATACAATGCTAAAATTATGCAACATTTTGGAGGGCAAACAAAAATTTATGGTATTTTTGGTGGCCTATTAAAGCATATCCTCTGAATAATAGTGCATCTCCTTTTGTACTTCAATTGAAATCTTTATAACGATTCAACATTTTAAAGACAGTTTCTTTTTCTCACTGTTAATTCAGTTCTGAGTCTTATATAATCATTTGCATCTGCGTAGATCTGCAGGGAACAAACTGGGCTGAAGAAATCCGTAATTTTCAAGCAGATAATTTTTATGGGAATAGGGAGAGATACAGTTGCAGCAATAGGTGTGGTGTGGACGAGAGAAATGCTTTGGGCAATCTAACCAGCTCAGAAAGATTATGTTTCTGCGATAAATTTTGTGACGAATATGGCGACTGCTGCTTCGATTTCAACAAATTGTAAGTAATAATTATGAGTGACTTTCTGTATAACCTATATAATCTATATTATCTATATAGACTATGTAACATATATATAACCTATATAATCTATAGAGCATTGCACCGTCATCGCAGAGGTCCTGGGTTCGAGTCCCGTGCAAGGCACCCGGCCCCAGTTTTCACGATGGGTAGCGCTATCCACTGGATTGCTAGAAATGTTTATCCTCTGGATAGTGATTTATCCGGTGGATAGCGCTATCCATCGTTTGAACAACTGGGGCCTAAATTTTTCAGGTATCTATAAGAGACAACTGCTTAAATTGTCCAGACACGGGCGAGGATCATTTCTCTCTTACTTTTTTTGCTTTTTTCTAAAAAAAGAAAAGAAAAAAAAACCAAGCCTGGACAAAAATGTTCAGACATTTTGTCTTTTTATTATATATATATTTTTTTGGTGCGCATCAATTTATGGACATGAAAATACGCTTTAATACAGTGAACCTGTGAACCAGTGAGCTGAAGAGCTCAGATCGATTTGACTAGCCGAAATATAATACAAAATCCTTCAACATTGCATCGGCTCCTGCTTCTATATTCTTAGATTTAAATTATGCCGATCAGATCACCAGGTCAATCCATTGCCAAGTGTTGCTTGCCTGATTTACTCTTTGTAATGTTTAACATAAGCTTTCGCATCGCAATTTGCAGCAATACTTCTCTTTTAATATAAATAAAGTTAATATATTCCTTGAAAGTTATTGGATAGAGAACTAATAGGATAAAAACACTTCGCATTTGTGTTAAGTAGTGCAGGAAAAGCAACTACAGTTACAATGGGTTTTAAAACGTTGGTAAATATATTTATGAAGATTAAATTCCACGACATATAAACTAATCAATAGATAGTGCGTATTGATGAATTTACTGATTGTTTCCCGCAAAGAGGGGAGCGGAGGGCCGTAGGGGAATTGGGTGTTGCGTTGGCGCTAGCGGTAGAGTCATTGCCTTTTACCAATGTGGCCCCGCTTGGATTTCCAAACTGAAAGATATGGCTTGAGTTTGTTTGTTCTCGACTCTGCCCCTGTATGTTTCCTTCCAGGTACTCCGGTTTTCCTCTCCCGCCTAAAACCATCCTTTGATTGGACTTGTTTTAATGAAGAGTGATTTGAATTGATTTACAGTCTCCCCAATTAGTAAAGCACTTTTACTCAGCTAGACAAAATTGGAACTTCAATAAAGTGGTTAATATCGTTATTGTTATCGTCATCGTCATCCTCATAGCTAGCGTTATCATTTGCAGATGCAGGAAGCGAGTCAACCCTCGAGGAAGCCCACTAAGCCAGCATGAAATCTGTCGTCCTGTCAAACACGGAACAAATGTTACGGGTTTTGCAGTGTGGAGCACATGTCCAAGAAACTGGACAGATGAGATTGTGCGCCGTCAATGTCAAAATGAAGATCGAAGCGATCTGTTAAATGATTGGCCCGTGTTTGACAACAGCAGCCGCATTACTTACCGAAATATCTTTTGTGCAAGGTGCAATGGTGCAGTGAATATTACCTACTGGAAACTCGAGGCGTATTGTCGTAAATGGATTAACACAGCGGCGTTCAATCTTAGTCAATTAGTGCGCTTCGCGCATGCCAACTGTTCATTAAAATTCACAGAATCTTGGGTGCAAGAATTAAAGCAATGCATCCCTCATTTTCAAGATTGTTCAGGGATTGGTCGAGAGAAAAATGGATCGTACTGCCAATCACAGTGCCTGGGGTATGCTTTTCCTGTTTATGTCATGCCAAATTGGGATATAATATTTCGAAATCTGCAATGCGCATTGTGTAACGGATTTAAGCCCAGCTCTTTGACAACCTCTATTGTTTGTGAATCTTCAGTAGTTCCGCCTCTGACAATCCTGTTTGAATTTACCTCCTCCTTCGAGAAGAGGGTTAAAGTCAAAGACAATAGAAGGGGCCCGTTGCGAAGTCCTGAACGAACTTTGCTCTGTGCTTCTGACGAAGTGTACGACCCATACGTTGGAAAATGTAAAAGCATTGTAACAGGCTCTTCACAACGATTTGACACGATGCACATTTTCCCCATTAAAAAGGCAGTACCCGTTGATTTCATGCGACAGATTATAGCTCCTCAGAATGAACAAACAGCACCCGTTGACGTTATATCAAACAAAACAAGTTTGTTGCTGAATTTAAACTGCACTTTTGTAGCTTTCAACCAAAGCGATTATGAACAACGACCTCATGGTACCGTCTACATTAAACCTCACCACAAGATTTACAGGAAAATGAGGTACACAATTCGCGGGAATATTTTGCTACTTTGCGTCAACTTTTAAAGAAATGCGACAGTGTTGGAGGAACAGCGAAGCACAGGCAACCTCACTACAACGACGTCAACATCTCTCGAAATATTGACTTTAGCTGGCTGTATTACGTCAACGGCTTCCCTCCTTCTTCTTTTGGTGACTTACGCTCTATTTTCTGATCTGCGCAACTTGCCTGGAAGGATCATCATTAACTTGTCGCTATCTTTGCTGCTGTATCAAGGCGTCTTTCTCGCATCAAAGAAAAATTCCAGTCGTGAGGAATGCCAGGTCATTGCCATCCTTCTTCATTACTTTGTCTTATGCTCTTTCACGTGGATGAATGCTATGGCATATGATGTGCACAAGGCATTTACTTCTTCGGGTAAGCTTAAGAGTATGTTTACTTTGGGGGAGGGGTGCTCTCAAAAAGTGTACGTAATCTCGAATCATGTGTCTCCTTCACCACAAAAAAAAAAAAACAAGACAAAAACACTTATGTCCAGAACACTTATGTTTGTTCCTTTGGGATTCAGCTGAGGCTAATTTACAAGTTTGATTTTCGAATGCGAGGCTTGATGGTGAAATCAGCTAGTTATTAGATGTCATCACACATAAGGGCTATTACCGTATTTACTTGAATAAGCGCTGCCCCTGAACAAGCGCCGCCCTTGAATAACCGCGGTAATAACCGCCGCATATGGAACAAAAAGCAAATAAGTTTCTCCCTTAAACCCTCCACCCCCCCCCCCCCTTTCCCCCAGGAATACAGAAATATTTAAAATAAGCGCCGCCCTCGAATTAGCGCCTCACTTGAGGACATAGGCCGACAATGAGCATTGGCCATGATAATCGATTAAATTGAGACCTGGGACAAAGTAGTCTTGACCCTCTTATAAATGTCAGCGCTATTGACACGTCTCAGTTTGAACCTCTCCCACGGTAAACTATTACTTACAATTTTTGCATGCTTATCAAAACAAAATATGCTTTTTTCGAAACCTATTCCGAAAATAACAACCAGATGCTTAATCTTAAAAGTACTGGTTTAGATTTGATCGGAAGAATCCACTCAAAGTGTGAATGTTATGGGTTCTTTGATGTCCGTTTTTGGATTTCACTGTTTAAAAAAACCCGAAAATTACTTTTTGGATATAAAATCCAGGATTTGATTTGGGAACAAAAATGCACCTTTAAATCCTGCTTTCAAGAATACATATTCTCGGTATTTTATGGCGGCATTAGGACAAAGCACTGTGATTGACCGAAAGCGCGCATCTTGTGGCGCCACAAAGAACTGAATTAAGCTTGCATTAATTGCAATGGTACAATTTTACAGTCATGCATACCGTGACTGCGCTGACGTCACGAAGAGCAAAAATTACCATTTGACAAGAACATTTGATCATGGACCAAATCAGTAAAAAGGCCTTAATTAAGATTTCTGTGCCAAGGCAGGCAAACGAGGGACGAGAGCAGTGGAGAAACTTGGTTACGGGTGATGCACCTTAATACTTTTTCCGTTCCTTCGACACGGAAAAAAAGAACATAGCAACGTAAATGCTTTTCTCTTTTTCTTTTTCTTAAAGAAGGATTCTGTGGAATCTTAGTATTTTAACCAGGTTTAATTTTTTGCGTCAACAATCTCACAACTTCTGAACTGCCATTTACTCGCTTCTCCCGACATTCGAGTGTCATTGTTACATGTATTTATTTTTCTTTCGATCATAGACGGCGGACGTGCATCGAATCGTCAAGGAAACCACGATAAACGCTTATTGAGATACTGTTTTTTTCGGTTGGGGAGTTCCTGCTTTTGTCATGTCCATCTTTGTGATCATTGACCAAATTCTCAGCAAAAGATTCATTGGATACGGTAGGTCTGCT
>NC_090888.1:6066891-6074391 GCF_036669925.1 Montipora capricornis | reverse complement strand
TGACGTTCGCGCTGCCGTCGCCGTTGTAGTTGCTTAACCTCCTTATTTGCAGACTGCAGACTGCAGACAAATAGCGCTGATAAATAGTATTTAAGTTTAAAAACCCATTTCAAATAGCGCTGATAAACAGTATTTAAGTCTAAGAACCCACTTTAAAACGGTTAGCTTTCAATAATTAAAAGCTAATCGTTTTAAAATGGGTTCTTAGACTTAAATACTGTTTATCAGCGCTATTTGTCTGCAGTCTTCAGTCTGCAAATGTCAGACACCGTAAGTTAGTTGGCTGTAGGGGACCGAAAGAGTATGTCGTGTTAACATGACAGGCTCAGTTTTAGTCTCTTTAGCTATTTTGTTAAAACAAATAGTAAACGGTTCAGTGTCTGATACGTACTGTTAAAAAAAAAAAAAAAAAAAAAGAAAAAAAAAAAAAAAACGAGCAGGTTCGAAAACACTCACGAGGCGTAGCCAAGTGTTAGACCCGATAAAACACGTGCTGCGTGCGGATTCGAAAAAATTCCACAAAAAGTGTGTTCCTCGGCAGTCCGAACAAAGGTTCAAATTGTTTAGCATATAGTTTACAAAGAAAAAAAGAAGAAGCAAAAACAGCAACACGGGCCTTTAAGTTCTCACTATTCTTTATATAAAGAATTGTAATGGAGTGTTTTACCGGGTAAAGCTCATATGAATGCATGCACGTGACATTTTATCGGTGTCTCGTTGGGCTGTTACGTTCAATCAATCAATCAATAATCTTTATTTATACACGATAAGTATTTACAGCGATGCTTCGCTTGTGGGGTCGTGTCTAAATAATTAAGTAAGATAACTTAATGAATTAGAAAATAAATAGGATATACACCAGCTAAAATCATATAGCTACTTACTACTTACAAGTCTAAAACAATAAAAGCTCAAAATTCTAAAATACAAGGTGGTACTCTGGTTCATGAATTATTGATCAGTTTTTGAACGAGTTACGGTTTATAGTTGCGTTTGGGAGGTTGCTAAGCTCGAACTACAAGCGTAAGAGTCGTAGTAGGTGACAGCCTAGTGGACTCTAGCTTCTTAAATGCTTAGCAGGCTTTCAGTGTTTCATAAAGATCAGTCATTTAAGAATTAAACACACTTTCATTGTGTCTGGGTAATGTTAAAGGGGCCTGTCTTGTTGAATAGCAATGTTAGATGCACTTCTCAAACTTATTAATAATCAGGTGCCATAATCAAGGATGGAGACCGTATTGAGATGTCATTTTCACTGTTAGATTTGTCCCCAGGTATATTGCCAAAAAATCTATTTTTAGAAAAAAATGCGCCATCTCGTGTGCCACACGCTCGTAAATTCTGCTAGGGCGCAGCGTAACTAAAGATTTAAAAAATGGCGTCCGAAATTACTTTCGTGAATGAGGATAATATCGAATTTCTGTCGTCAGTTTCCCTTTCAAGTTTGAAGGAAGCGCTTTTTTGTACTCAGAACTTAATTTACTTAGACTCGGAAAGTGGGGAATTTAGCAGTAGCTAAGACAGAAGCAGTGATGACTTCTTCCGACAAATCAAGTAGCGAAGAATCATCAGAGATGTAGTTGTTTGAGGAATCTCCAAAGGGATCTCCGAGCGGAAAGAAAAAGGTTTTGCGAGAAAAGAGGACAGGAAATGTCGCGGGCTATAAACCGGAAGACGGAAATAGGAGTAAGAAGAAAAAAACCCTGAAAACTTGTATAAAGTATGTATATTCGCAGTGCGAACAAAACTTGAGGGACGATAAATCGTTGTCAATTTTTCCAGTCCGCAAGCGCAGCGCTACATCAACTACGTAAAGGAAGGGGAAAATTTATCTTCGGGCGGAAAGGGGCAAGAAAACTATCAACATCAACGAAGGAGAATTATTCCAAGGAAATGAAACTAATGACTGAAATGGTATGTTCAGAGGAAGAAAAGAAATCGTTGCCACTGGGACTTAAAACTTTGGATATCGATGAAGGACAGTTGACTTTTTTTTTAACACTTTAGTTCAATGCCTTTTTAATTTCTAGCGTTAGATTGTAGAATGAGAGAAATGCTTAGCGAGGTGAATCTGAAGCGATACCCGAAACACCTGATGAAGTTAACGAAGCAAGCAGTTTCTCTTGACGAAAGACTCTGGAAATCGTTTCTGGTCACAGCTAAAGGGGTGTGCAAAGCACAACCCGATTGCACAAGACTCCGTGCGATATGGAAAGATTTAGTACGGAAAATATGCCATACAAAATTTAAACAGTTTTATTCTGCCCAAGAGGAGAAAGCTCTAATGGCAGCTGGCAAAGTGGTTTCAGCCGACCAGAGCTTGATATACAAGCTCAAGGCTTACAGCATCGATAAGCGGTCTTAATTAATGTAGAGTGTGTGGAACAGACTCACAAGTAAAGCAAATTAGCACTCAACTTTCTATTTACCAAGTCAGGTCACTTGGTAAGATAAAATTCATGATGTCAGAAACAACCGTTTAGACTGAAAATAAGAGGTGATTTATTGTGGTACTAATTGTGTTCTTTCCATATACAGCAATGTTGAATTATTCTTACTGATTAGAGTCCTTATTATATAAAATTTTCTGATTCTCAAATCTTTTATCCTTTGACATTAATTGTTTGTCTTTTAATAATTACTTATACAATAAATTAGAGAAAATAAATTCCAAAGTTAACCCTGCTCTGTGTCTGCACGTTTTAGCTTTAATTTGTCTGTAAGTTCTTTGTGCAATTGACAATGCTAACAATATCAGAAGTACTGTTGAGATAATTTGCCTCACACTCACAAACATATTAAGAAATTATTAATTTTTCATATAAAAAATCTTTATAAGCCTTGCAAAACAAAAATTAAGCCATAGTTTTTACAATACTCTTTTTCTGTATCGAAGTATTTTAATCTTCAACCGGCTCCATAAACTGGCAATTCGTCCTCATCACAAAAACACTTTCCGGGCAATGTCGCGTCATCTAGTTGACACACGCATCCACGCAAATTTGCGCGTATCCGCGCGGGTTTATGACGTAAAGGTTGGCGCATTTTTTTCTAAAAATAGATTTCTTGTGTGGCCTCATTTGGGTTACATGGATCCCCCTTGATACCTGATAAAGAACAGATCGAAACACGTGTGTTTGGAAATCAAGTTCCAAAAGAATGCAGTACTTTGATTAACTTCCATGATTACAGTAATCATTCTTTGCAGTTAACATTAACGTTTACATTGCAATTCAAGAACATTCCATAATTTAACTTTTCGGCGGTCGAAACCGTGAAGACCTTTCCCGTAGCTGCTTCTTCCATTTCTCAAAATTGCAAATGTGGACGCCAAGGCAAAGTGCCAGTGACTGCTTTTAATTAAAAAGACGAAGTTGTGAAAAAACACAACACCTTTCATAACACTGATTATAACATAACTTGAATAAAACGCGGGTTCTGATTGGCCAATTGGTCATTTACCATTTGCCCATGGGTGCACGCTTTGCTCACGACAGCTGATGTGCGATCTAACTTTCCGAAATTGTGGAAAGAAGGAAATGTCGTCACTAGAGCATCAGTCCTAATTTTTCAAGACATATTTTCCTTCTCTTAGGATAGGGGCGAACCTCTACAGAGCTCAAAATAGAAAGATATAGCTCTAAAGATTAATCAGAAGTGAAAAAGGAGGATTGAAGGTCTTAAAGCGATGAAAGAACGTTTCGTGTTTGTACTGCTTTGATTTCCAAAACACAATCTGAACTCTGCTCAAATATTGAAGCCGAATCGTGGAATTGAAATGGATTTTATGAGATCAGGGAAGAAGCTACAGGAAGGTAAATGGTGTTTTGGAATGTCGATTTTCTTTTTTGAGATTTATTTCATCGATCGGCCATTTGAGTTGAAATAGTGTAACGCCGCTTTTTTGGCTAGGAAAAGTCGCGCTCTTTGCGCTTTCAACAGAGGCCTTCCAAGGGTTCTTGGCGACAAGCGACATCGCTCCAAACTTGCAAAAAATGTAGCGACAATCTTGTTCCAGAACACCGACAGGCAACAGAACCTGACGGAAAAAAAGCGACAATTTGCAACAGCGACAATCCATTTTTAACTTCGACAAAGCGACATCTTTTCACTTTGTTATTTTGACAGCGACATGACCGACCAGGCCAGCCAGCATGACTCTAAATCTTCTTTCCTATTGGTGTTGCTACATGTATATTTCTTGTGCAAATTAAGATATATAAGCAAACCATCATTCAACACTTGACGCACTTGTTATGCGGTGAGCGTCTTATGTCTCTTATTTCCTTTTCTGGTTCAAAGGCCGACACGTAGTCACCTCAGTCATGATTCTCTGTAACTCGATGACTTTTATCGCGTCTGTGCTGTTTTTCTGGCGCTTTTTGCTGACGTGGAGTACGTAAAATGGGAAAACATTAAAAAAATCGCACAGCAGTCACGGCATTCTCAAAAAAAGCAAAAGGACAAAAAGAGCCACGAGGGGAAAGAAAGGAAAGGTAAGTTGTCTGACACTGTTTACTAGTAATTACGGACTAATAATTACTAAAGAGGGTTTTGACGGCCTTCGCTTGCATTTAAAGTGTCCAGCAATGACAGCAATTAATAATTAATAATGGGAGGACTTAATTGTTGGTTGCTTGATTATTACGTATTTCGATGACCGTATAAACACTTCCGTAGCCCGTTTTCAGTCACATCATTCTCAAAAAAGGCTAAAAGAAGGACAAAAAGAGCTGCAAGGGTAAAGAAAGGAAAGGTAAGTTGTCTGACACTGTTTACCAGTAATTACGGGCTAATAATTACTAAAGAGGGTTTTGACGGTCTTCGCTTGCTTCTAAGCGCACCCAAAACTACTTACGAATTGTGTAAGCCAGGGTTTACAGCCCAGAATTTTACAAAATTTCTGATGAATTCTGACGGGCGGGTCTTAAAAGCTGGGGAATAAACTGTTTTCTCTTTTGCATGCCGGAAGCGTGATGTGCAATGACTGTAACCAGTCAGCAAATTCTGCCACAGTAATAACTTCCAAACCGTCAGCCATTTTATTTACGTGTGGGGTCAGAGCCTGAGAAGAGAATGAGAGCCAAAGGTCGCGGCAGAGACTGTTCTACAAACCAATTATAGTAGTTAGTAAGTCTTGGATGTGACGCGTCCCTAACTGTTTCTCTTCCAGAAAAACACATGTTGGTGCCATAATGAGGCTCCTGTGGCTAAGCCCGGCGTTAAGGTCGCTAAGATCACCAAAACCGTTCAAAAGTCTATCTCTAGCTTTCTCAGTAATGGTGATCTCAGTAGTGGTTGATCTTCTATCGAAAGAAGAAAGTTTTTACTCTTTAAATTAAACAAAATTACAGGACGCCAAAATTAAGCACGTTTAGCCAACATTTGTATTCTAACGAAAAAGCGACAGCGACAATTGTATTGCAGCGAAAAAACGACAGCGACATTTGTCTCTAGCCGACACGGGGGCTGGAAAATGAGCGACAAAGCGACATCAGAAGCCCCCTTGGAAGGCCTCCCAGTTGGCAAGAGGCCTTGTTTCAGTTGCCTTCATAGAGTATTGTGAAAATTCCGGTTGACTTGTTGAAAGTATAAAGGGATAACGAGATTTATAAAGGAATGGTTTCAACTGTTGGTAGATAGAGAAAACTTTTTTTTTTTTCAGAGCATTCCTTGGTTCAGACTTCCATTCTTGAGCTATTCAGTAACTTCTGGGATTAGACGAGAATTAATGCTGAATGATGATAAAATATGCTTTCTTCAGTAGCAATTGTGTCTTAAAAGAAACACCTGCATCAGGTAAAGAAAATATTTGTATTGAGGTACAATCAGAAAATTTGTTAATGCGAAAATTCTTGTCTTTTAATCAGTGTCGCACTCTATTTGGCGATTATATCTTGCGACGATAGCAAATGGAAACTTGAAGGTTGTAATAGTCTAGCTTGACTTCACGCCCTTTCGGCCCAGCGAAATTCTTTCAATGTTGAATCGACAATATTGATTAGTATGACAAATGTTTCGTGTATTTACCAAATTTAGTTTGATTTGACGTAAACAATCAAATGGATGAACTAAAGCGTGATAAGGAGAGAATTGACGTTTTTATTCGATACTAAATTTATGGTCAGTGAGAACAGGGTTTATTGAAATGGAACTTAATTGTTTTTATTGAAGTTTACGCCATATTTTTCTATGAATTGGTCACAAGTTCGCAGTCAATTAACTTTGGCGAGACATTGATCTATCGCTTGCGAGGAAAGGAGTTTTTAATTTCTTGATGGAAACAGTGCTAGGGATTTCTTACGATGAATGTACTGCGTTTTTATAAACGTGTAAATAGTACGCCCGACATTCCAGCTTTTTAGTTGGAGGACGTTAAGTCATTTGTCCCTTACTTTAATACGTTAGGGCTGGAATATTTTCTGCATGCACTTACTGTTCAGCTCCATAACAGTTATGCAAGCTTTTTTGCGGGTAATGAACACGGAAGCATTTCTCAATATTTTGATCCACTCTTAAATTGTTCAACATTTATATAAGGACAGTATTGTAAATTGGTCCTCTGAAGCATAGTGTGGGACTTAGCACTAAATGTACTCCAATTTGTACTTGTCTATTGAAATAAATGTATTGAAAATGCTTCCTGGTGACGTCGTTACAAAGATTGTCCAAATACGATATAGAAAATTTATGATTTTTAATTCCATTCTTACCACTTGGGCTCCATTT
This sequence comes from Montipora capricornis, assembly GCF_036669925.1. Taxonomy (NCBI): domain Eukaryota; kingdom Metazoa; phylum Cnidaria; class Anthozoa; order Scleractinia; family Acroporidae; genus Montipora; species Montipora capricornis. Next base: position 6,067,662 of record NC_090888.1, on the reverse strand, counting down.
GTGTCCATATGCGTTTTCCAAGTATTTCCATCGATCGATTATTAGACAAATAGGGAGCAAATATGAAACGTTTTACCAAGATCAACTTCAAGCGTTTTGATCTTGAAGACGGGGCTTTTAGTCATTGAGGAATGCGAGTTTGTGTTGTCGCGAAAGAAGATTGTCTTGCAAATCTTTTATACCCAAACCAATTCTGCAAGGTAAAGAAAAGGTGTCGGGATCATCCGCAAATGAATTAATATTTATATCAGAGAAGAAAATACTGGGTGAAAAGGGACCAAGTCATGTTGCTGATTTGAGATCATATCACGAGAGAAACCTCGTAATTGTGGGATGAACTTAGGAAATGAAGCTGCTTTAAGAGGCTACATGTAGGAATGATCGTATATTTATCGTAGTTGTGGTGATGTTCAGTTACTAAGTTTCGTGTTTCAGTTAGACCTAATTTAGCGAGCAGGATGAAAGACAGTATTACTTACCACTCTGATTTTCTTGTGTTGTCCATCGAAGTTCTGCATCTCGCGTTAACACACCTTAAATTTGTTTAATTGAATGTCTTACACCCAAACCGAGGCCGCATCGTGCCTTTAGTCAAGTTTAGCGTGTTACCAGTACGAAAGAAGAATTTTGAAAAACGGTACAGGATAGGGGTAAAAGTATTTTTTTTAAATAAAGGCAATGTTTATAGGGAGAAAGCAGGCTGCCGTATCTCTTTTCTGTAGCTAATCAAGAATGATACGCTTTTGCAATTGGTTTCGTCCCACCATTCTG
>NC_090888.1:6054391-6056891 GCF_036669925.1 Montipora capricornis | reverse complement strand
GAAAGATTTGGTTTAAGCATTGACCAGCAGTTTTCTTTGTGAGCATTCATTGTGTTTTGGGTTCGCTTGCGATCCTCCCATACCTGTGGTTCAGTTTGTTTTATGGATCTATAAGATGAAAATGATTTACGTTCGTTTGAACGTAGTGAATTAGAACGTAAATATATTTTCATATGGTTGATATCTTTTTTTGTGCACTGCGGTCCCTTGGGAAACTGTATTGCAAGGTCGTTAGCGCCTATTTACACGTTGGAGTTTCTATTGTTTGTGCAAGGGTTTTTAAGGTTGGTTGTTCGCGCCACTTTCCATTCACGCTAGCGACCCAGAACTTCGGTCTTTTCTTGTAGAGATTTACTATGGAGAACAGCGACAGTTGCTCCTCGTATGCGTGCCACTCGCCCTCCCACCCTCCCACCCTATTTATTTGTCCTTAATTTTCTGATACTGCTTTGTCTCCGTTTCAGGCCGTAGAGAGTCGAACTTCGATCAGAGCAAGTGCTTCCGGTGCCACAGACTCGGCCACTGGGCAAGGGATTGCTGTTATGCATGGCTCAGCCAAGGTGGTGGCGGATCCAATAATGCCAGCATGGCCGACGTGCCTGGATTTGCCTACAAATGCCACACCGGATAAAATCCAGGACAGTGAGTCCTCTTCTGAAGGTTACGAAGACTTAGTTCAGGTACTGCGGGTTAATGACGCGTGCGAATTTGGCGATAGTAGCAAGTTTGAGGTACAGGTTAAAGGAAATTTGCGTAAGAATTTGCACTTCTGGAGGGGCATCGGTGCATCTCCTTTCATTTTGAGCGTCATAGAAGAGGGTTATAAGTTACCTTTCTTTGCTTTTCCGAAACCCGCAGCTTTTAAGAACAATAGATCAGCGCTGGAGCATGCAGAATTTGTTGAGAGTGCGTTAAAAGTGCTTTTTCAGTCTGGCCGCGTTATTCGGTGTGCCGTACCCCCGTATGTCGTCAACCCTCTTTCTGTATCTGTGCAGGCCAACGGTAAAAAGGGGCTAATTTTGGACTTGAGATACGTGAACAGGCATTTGCAGGAAAAACGTATAAAATACGAGGATTGGAAAGTGGCCATTTCATATTTTGAGTCGGGGGCTTACATGTTCACATTCGATCTTAAGAGCGGTTATCATCATAAAGAGGTTGCAACCGATCATCAGTGTTACCTAGGTTTTTTCGTGGGTTGACCCCGTTTCTAGGAGACCGCAATTCGACCGATTTACGGTCTTGCCCTTTGGGCTTTCCTATGCGCCACATATTTTCACTAAAGTTCTGAAACCACTTGAGAAGCACTGGAGGTTAAACGGGGCACGCATTGCTCTTTTCTTGGATGATGGTTGGGGTATAGCCAGTACGCGTGACGCATGCGCTTCCCTCAGCATAACGATTAAAGATGACTTGCTTAGTGCAGGTTGTGTCTAACGATGATAAGTCTGTTTGGGAGCCTTGCCAAAGTATTCAGACTGTATTCTCTAGTTAGTTATTATATGGCAGTGATTATGGTACTATGGCAGTGAGAGAAGAGTTGCGAAAATAGTTTCAACACTTTGCTCCATCATGGATTGTGAGTTTGTGATTTCTGCTAGATGCCTAGCCTCGTTTACTGGGCAGATAGTTTCTACTGGTCCCGTGGTGGGGAATGTAAGTCGTATTTTGACGCGACATTGTTCTATGTCCTCCGCGTGCGCACCTTATTGGGATGCCCTTTTAGAACTGGATCAATACACGAAGGATGAAATTATTTTCTGGAAGGAAAATATTGATTTTGTCAAGTCCAGGTTTTGTTTTTTGGACAGAAAGCCTCACGTGTTTGGCTTTTCTGATGCCAGTGCAACTGGTTGTGGCGCAGTTATCTCTCTTGATTCGCAACGCGTTTGTCATAAGCTTTGGGATTCCAGCAAGGCCTCCAGAAGTTCGACTTGGAGGAAACTCCCTGCCATAAATTTTGCAATTGAGTCGTTTAGTTCTGTGCTCCCATGTAAAATTCGGAGCCTACCTAAGGAGCAAGTTTAAGCTGGAGATTCAATGGATACCCAGAATTGAGAACGAGAAGGCGGACTTTATTAGTCGCCTTATCGACGTTGACGACTGGCAGCTAATTGAGAGCTTCTCCGCCACTTTAGAAGAAGCCTGGGGACCCCATTCGGTTGATTTTACAACGCCAAAGTGAAAAATTTCTTCTAGAGATTCTGGAATCCTGGAAGTGCCGGTGTTGATTTTTTCGTTCAGAGCTTGGAATCAGAGAACTGCCTTGTGGTTCCGCCAGTAGTGCTTATCGCTAGAGTCCTACACTGGTGATCCCGTTTTGGCCATCGTCTAGTTTTTGGCCTTTAATCGCCTGTACTTATACTGCTGCTTTGCAAGGTTACGTTCTGGAAGTTGGTTACCGTGCTCTCATGTATGGCAGGAACACAAATTCCCTTTTGGGATCGAAATGTTTCCGTGGGCAGGTTGCGGGCATCAGGTTTGATTTTTGTTCAAGAGA
>NC_090888.1:6041891-6049391 GCF_036669925.1 Montipora capricornis | reverse complement strand
GCCGGAGGCAAACCAGTTGGCTATTTACAAGTGCAGCCGGGAAGTTGAGCCAGGGACAACCAGGAACAAATTCAACGAGTGGTCAGAGCGGGTCTTGAACCCGGGATCTCCGGATCCAAAGGCAAGCGCCCTAACCACTGGGCCTCACTGCCTCCTAACTTACGAGAAGATGGCTAGCCACGCCACTTCCGGTTAAAGTTTCAACAAAGCGTGTCTGCAAAAATCAGCCATTTAATTTCGATTATCTTTTTTCCTTCCAAGTTATGGTTAAAAGAGACTCTGAAGTTAATTGTCACCGAAAAGACTTGCCGTTAATAAGAAATTTTTATGTGATTGTTTTAGGACCGATCAGATATTGGTCCGATAGCGGTTATAAATTTCTTGGAAGAAGTCTTGAACATTACGGACAATAGAGCCGCTGCGAAAACTCTTTATTTACCTAACAACACATCTCTTTCCGGTAAATCACAATGCAAAATTGCATCTTTTTCGTCCAAACTGCAATGTTAAGTTTATCTCCTTTGTTCAACTCGTTCAAGGTATCACGTCTGTGGCCCGTAGTAATGAAGCGCTAATTAAATCAGGATATAAGCAAGCTTTGTAGTTCCATTCAGTAGTACTATAACCCAGCTGTTTGGGCTTTAATATTTTCTGAAGAAAAAAGAACTTATCGGTCTCTTTAAATGCAACCACAACATCTGTCGTGACACTACTTGAGAATCGTTTTGAACCTTTAAGAAATGTCGAATATAATTAAAGCTAATATCGTCTAACACAAATTGCAGTCACTCTTCCAGTCTATTTGCAAAGTGTATGGATAAATTCACTTACAAAAGACGCTTACCTGGCTTCACTTTTACAGACATGCCCCTTTCCTACAATCCCTTAAAAGTGAGGTAACATTAGAAACTTTAGCCCCAGCGATAAATTGGTCGCAAGAGCGTCGTTGCGAGTTAGATATACACAGGTCGATTAATACCGTACGTGACGAGGCAATTGTAGTTTGCTGGCTATGACTGACTTGGAATTCAGTTGTTTTCTCGTGCAGATTCGTCTCCTTGATATTGCAGAGAATGATTATGATAGAGCTTGTATGAGAACCTCAATGGCATGATTTCATACGGTGGAAGCCTGGCACTAGTTATCGGTTTTGCCGGACGGAAGTGAAAAAAGATGGCGGAAATATGAAAGAACACTCGCCCAAAATGGTTTTTGCAGCATTAAAAAAATCATAAATGATGATTGTCTTGAATCGCTCAACACGAAAAACTTGGGAGAACCTGGTAATAGTCTCTGGGACTAAAAGTGAACTGATTGTTTCAAAAATTATTACCATTTAAAGATGACCCGGCTTTGCTCGACAATCTCTGTCAAGAAGAGCTTTAAGGCGACAGCCCTTTCGATTGGAGATCCCACTATACCAACAGCTGGATGGAAATGCAATACTTCCCTCTTTCCTAAGATTTCAATAGACGTTATCAGGAGAAATCAGTCTTATAGACGACAGGGAATGATAGGACAATTTCGCAAAGCTCATCGAATGTTTTCTTCAAGACGAATGAAAACCAACAAGGTTTTCAAAGATGGTAGTTAGTTATTTATCAAGTCAAGCATATAAAAGAATTTTTGTTCTGAAGTCATACGAACTGCTACTGTCTCGTTCATCGACAATGTTCCTAAGAAAGGTTTTTGCGAATGTGCTGTCGGAAAGTGTGGTCTCTGTTGTCATCGGTTGTACTACTTCATAACACATAAAAGGCTGCTTTTGTCTTTAACCTGTACACAGAAGCCGCTCAAAAGTGGCATCGGCCAAATTTAAAGAAGAGGAAAGAGGCAAAAGCTAACTTGAAGGCTGCTGCTCATATCAGCAAATATTTTACAAATGCAAAATTAGCAAGACATGTAAATCAAAGAAAAAAAGTTGAAGGCTGCTGCTCATATCAGCAAATATTTTAGAAATTTAAAATCAGCAAGACAGGTGAATCAAAGGAAAAAAGTTGTAGTTTGAGATGGAAGTGATGAAAGCAGTGACTAACTGAAACAAGATATTTCATCCATGAGCTCTCAAGTAGTAGATGGCCTGTCTAAATACAGATTCAATTTATCAAATCTGAATTTTCTTACAACTCTAGAGAAATCTAAAAAAAAGGTCACTCAGGATTGTATTACCATTTGTCCTACAAACATGACTTCACAAAACTAAATCCCCCAGCTAACCTAGAACAAACTCCAACATCTGATGTTGAGGATACATGGCACTCCTCATTGATAGCCAATCATTTTAACAACTTAAACCAAGAGAATTGCAAACCGTGGGGCAGCCTACTTCAGAATGTCAAGAGCAACAAGAACAACAACAACAACAACAACAAGAGCAAATATTTTGTGCAGATAAAACTCAAGAGTTGTTAAGATGAGTCAGACTAAATACAATGATCTACAATTGGAAGATACATTGATGTTCAACAAAGCACTTCTCATTGCCATGGCTTATTAATAACCTGAGGACTGGTAATAACAGCAAGTAAGGCTACCATCACCCCTGGGTTTTCAGGGAAACAAAGAGTTTGGTTCATCATGGTTTTACATAATTTCTAAACAACGTTGATGAAAGTAATATAAATGTAAACCATACAAAGCAACATAGAAACTTTAAAAGAGGAAACTACTATGAAAAAAAGCTTTAGAGCACTTTCAGCAACTGTATGGTAAGTCAGTTTATTCTAAACTGTTAATAGTGATACAATACTCTGAAATTTAGCAAATAAGTAAATTAAAAACAACTCATGCATTTAATAATCAAATATGAAACCTAATCAACAGTGATTTAGATAAACATATACAGGCAAAACCTAAGGATACAAGAGTCCGACGTTTCGTCGACATATTGGCACCATTGTCAAGGGAAAGTAAAATATTTATGTGATGTCAAGAGTATTAACTAAGAGTTCAGCGTCATTAATTTGCATAAGTTAGACAAAGACCTTTAAGTTAGCACGAATTGAGTCTGATTGTACATTTAAACACGGTCGTAATTGTTTAATGAGTAACATTTTGTTAACGAGACAATCAAACTTGTTCTGGCATTTCTTCAACACTTTTAAGCAATTGCGAATGTCATCCGGAACCATGCCTAGGTGCATGTCTATTATCGCACTGACTGGAATGTGAATCATATATGTAAGTACAAAAATTAATGAAAGAACCATTTTTGTACAGTCCGTTTTCCTTTTTAATTCCCTGGATGGTTTTATGGGGTACTTTTTTCCAGGTTAGGAGCATATTCTTTCGTGAAAATTGTGTCTGGCAAATGATTCTTGTTCTCTCGTTTTCCCGAGCTCCAATGACCGCTGCATATAACATGTTTTCGCCAGTTAATATTTTCGTTTATAAGAACCTTCCTATATCCTTTTCGAAGCTCAGGATCACTGGGCAAAGTGCAGTACGTTATTCCTTTAGTTTTGTAGTTATTCGCACACAAATAACTGCCACAATTCCAATGCCTAGTTTTCGTACAAGTCGCCATCTACAAACTGAAGTGCATTTCCGTCCGGCAAAACCGATAATTAGTGCCCAGCTTCCACCGTATGAAATCAGGCAATGGCATGATTTGTTTACTGCATATTTATTCATACCCAGTGCCCCAGTGTAAATGGCTCACGTATGTTGTAAATGATTGATGAGGACGTCCAACACGGTCCGTTTTCGCCGCCAATCGGCTAAATTGCTAGAAGATTACTCACGGGCACTCTTTTCCTTTCTCTATCAGTATTTTCCTTTTGTTGCTTTCTCAAACAGCACAGATCCATTGTGGCATCCATACTGCATATATATCCAAAGATAGGACAGGGGTGGAGTGGGTTATCCTTCCGGCAAAGACTACTGTTTTGGCAACTTGGGAAATAAAATATTTCAGCTTTCTTGGAGCCCTTAAGGACTTGGGTTTTTTTTTTATGGAACCCGTAGCTGTAGATCACATGAAAAAGTAAGTCTTTATGGACTCACACTGAATTGCTGACCCTTAACTTTGGTTTAAGTAATAAGAAGCAACCTAGGCGGTAATGGCCATGGAGGGCCATTATACATGCTGTAGGTGAAAGCTAAGTCGTCACAAGGCCTAGTGCCCGCTCGTACCTGCTGGAGCTTAAATTGGTTACTACTCTTCTTTCCTGGACAGGATAATAATCACTGGTGCCCATTTATACATCTGGGTGGAGAGAGGCACTATTAAAGAAAATTGGCTTCCCAAGACGACATATCAACGCCCTAGTAACCAGGACCGCCCGATCCAGAGTCTAGCCCCATAACGCGCTATGCCAATTCCTTTTTGTGTAGAATCCGAATGTAATGTGGACTTTAATCTGTCCTAAATCAACAAAATGCATAAAATTAGTTTAATTAATAGATCGCAGATAGTTTCTTTTCTCGGAAATAAACAAAGCAGCCGGCAAGGTGTCCACTTTCTTTTGAAAGTGCTGGCCATTTATTTCTTCCCCGATGCATTTTGTTGATTTAGGAAAAATTAAAGTCCACATTACATTTGGATTCTACACAAAAAGGAACTGGCATAGCGCGTTAGCGGGCTAGACTCTGGATCGGACGGTCCTGGTTACTAGGGCGTTGACATGTCGTCTTGAAGGCAATTTTCTTTAACAGTGCCTCTCTCCACCCAGATGTATAAAAGGGCACCAGTGATTATTATCCTGTTCAGGAAAGACGAGCAGTAACCAATTTAAGCTCCAGCAGGTACGAGCGGGCACTAGGCCCTGTGACGACTTACCTTATCACCTACAGCATGCATAATGGCCCTCCAGGGCGATTACCGCCTAGGTTGCTTCTTATTACCGAAACTAGAGTTAAGGGTCAGCAATTCAGTGTGAGTCCATAAAGACTTACTTTTTCATGTAATCTACAGCTACGGGTGCCATAAAAAAGCTCCAAGTCCTGAAGGGCTCCAAGAAAGCTGAAACATTTTATTTCCCAAGTTGCCAAAACAGTACTCTTTGCCGGAAGGATAACCGACTTAACCCCTGTCATATCTTTGGATATATATTCAGTATATATTTCAGAGAAAGCAACAAAAGGAAAATACTGATAGAGAAAGGAAAAGAGTGCCCGTGAGTAATCTTCTAGCAATTTAGCCGATTGGCGGCGAAAACGGACCGTGTTGGACGTCCTCATCAATCATTTACAACATACGTGAGCCATTTACACTGGGGCACTGGGTATGAATAAATATTCAGTAAACAAATCATGCCATTGAGGTTCTCTTACAAGCTCTATCATAATCATTCTCTGCAATATCAAGGAGACGAATCTGCTCGAGAAAACAACTGGATTCCAAGTCAGTCATAGCCAGCAAACTACAATGGCCTCGTCACGTACGGTATTAATCGACCTGTGTATATCTAACTCGCAACGACGCTCCTGCGACCAAGTTATCGCTGGGGCTAAAGTTTCTAATGTTGCCTCACTTTTAAGGGATTGTAGGAAAGGGGCATGTCTGTAAAAGTGAAGCCAGGTAAGCGTCTTTTGTAAGTGAATTTATCCATACACTTTGCAAATAGACTGGAAGAGTGACTGGAATTTGTGTTAGACGATATTAGCTTTAATTATATTCGACATTTCTTAAAGGTTCAAAACGATTCTCAAGTAGTGTCACGACAGATGTTGTGGTTGCATTTAAAGAGACCGATAAGTTCTTTTTTCTTCAGAAAATATTAAAGCCCAAACAGCTGGGTTATAGTACTACTGAATGGAACTACAAAGCTTGCTTATATCCTGATTTAATTAGCGCTTCATTACTACGGGCCACAGACGTGATACCTTGAACGAGTTGAACAAAGGAGATAAACTTAACATTGCAGTTTGGACGAAAAAGATGCAATTTTGCATTGTGATTTACCGGAAAGAGATGTGTTGTTAGGTAAATAAAGAGTTTTCGCAGCGGTTCTATTGTCCGTAATTGTCAAGACTTCTTCCAAGAAATTTATAACCGCTATCGGACCAGTATCTGATCGGTCCTAAAACAATCACATAAAAATTTCTTATTACCGTTAAGTCTTTTCGGTGACAATTAACTTCAGAGTCTCTTTTAACCATAACTTGGAAGGAAAAAAGATAATCGAAATTAAATGGCTGATTTTTGCAGACACGCTTTGTTGAAACTTTAACCGGAAGTGGCGTGGTTAGCCATCTTCTCGTAAGTTTTTTTCTTAGTAAAAAGCCTCCACCTTAGTATTTTTTTCTTGATATTACTAAACTAAGGGCTGAACTTTGCAGGGATACGAAGACCTCAAGGTATAAAACATGGGCATGGAAAATATTTGGTCTGAAAAACAGGCCATTTCCGGTTGCTTCCCATATGCTTCAAATATGACCAAGTTGTGATAACAGCCACAGGCTAGCGAAAAATTTCCATGAGCTAATGTTCTCACCCATAAAAGCCTAAGGATAGGGCTTTATAAAGATCGTTTTGTTTTTGCCTGCAATTAATTTCATGTTGCTAAAAGAGAGATTTAAAAGTGGCCACAATTGCACTGAAAATCAGCCTCTGGGGACCCCTGAGGGGCTGATATCCAGAACTCGGCTAAAAAAGTCGTTGAAGCTGAAACTTTGACATATTACATAAGTCGACATAAGTACTTTGTGTACCAATTTTAAGCGAAATCGGTCGACCTTCATTTCCAAGTTTGCCCCGGTCTCTCAGACAGAAGCTCTTAAAAACCTTAGCACGAATTGAGTGCGATTGCAGATTAAGAGTAGGTCTTCACTTTTGAATAAAAACATTTCATAGACGAAGCAGTCAAATTTGTTCGTGCACTTTATCAAAACACTAAACTTTTTGTAAGATCTTTTTCAGCCAAAGAATGTTTGTCGCGAAAATGTTTGCCAATTGATGAAGAAGAGTTTTTGTGTTTTTCAACGCGCTGATGTGGATGGCGGCGTTTGAAACCAACATAACCTGCATCGGATATACAGGTCACATTCAAACGTGTAAACAAGGCACTGTTGGTTCACAATCGGTGGCTTAGCTTCTCGCAGTTTGAGATCTTGTTCAATCGTGACAAAAACGGGCTGAACGGTCGTGTGGATCTTTTGAATTAATCCACACCACTTGGGTTGATCGCTGAAAGTAGGTGAAGAAACAGGTTGATCCCATGCTTTGGCGGCAACAAACCGAGAAATGGAAGAGTTGACAAGTTTGTCAGGATATTTTAGTCGAGAAAACAATAATTCAGTCGATCACATTCTTCAGAGAAGTAGTGCCAATCGCATGAAAGTCGAAATGCACGATCAAGCATCGTTTTTAATAATCCACGTTTGTACCGGTCTTCTACGTAGCTTTTGAAGTGTAGCAGGGGAACAGTATTTGTGGGTTGTAACGTACACCTTAGTCTCAACATGTGTATGTTTGTTGAGCAGCTGAATGCCCAAAAAAGGAAGCATGCTCTTACTCTACATCTCCACTTGTGGGAGAAGTTACTTAAGAGATTTTTA
>NC_090888.1:6026891-6029391 GCF_036669925.1 Montipora capricornis | reverse complement strand
TCTAGCAGCGGTGCAAAGTGCTAAACTTATTTTGCATCAATTGCGGTGGCGGAATCTTACAGGCCTGCGCACAGCGGAGATGACACGAAGGGAAAAAAAGACCATTTGTCAAGAACATGTGATCATGGAGCAAATCAGCAAAAAGGCCTTAATCTCGCCGATTTCTATGGCAAGGTTCGCAAATGCGTGAAAAAGTAGTGAAAAAATATTGCTTGCGGGTGGTTCATCTTACTATTTATTCCCTTCAGTGTCTCGACACGGCTTCCAGGGTATGCTTAATTAAAAAACAACAAATCCTTATTATTATTTTTTTTTAAGGCTGCATTGGATTCTTGCGTCAACATGATCTTACACCTTCTGACTAATTTTACAGAGCTTTCCATTACTTCGAACTCTCTTCTGTAGTTTGAAAGTTTTGAGTGCCACTGTTAAATCATTTGTTTTTAATACCTAAACGGCGGATGGGGATCGAATCGTCACACACAGTTCTTCTCCACGTTTATCTCGGCCGGCCTCGCCTCCTTTTACCTTCAGGTGCCCACGTTAGTGCAGTCCTCAAGATGTTACTAGGACTAGTCCTCAATATGTGTCCTATCCATCGCCATCTTCTCACTCGTATAAGGGCTGATACCGGCGTACTCCCTGTTGCTTCGTAAAGCTCTTCGTTGCTAAGATGGTTATGCCAGAATCTCCTCAGCACTCCCCTCAGGCATGTGCGGTGACACACATCCAATTTGTTGAGATCAGTTGTAGTCACTCTCCACATTTCGGCTCCATACAGTAGCACGGACAGCACATTTGAGTTCAGGATGCGTAGCTTGGTCTCCTGGCTAAATCTGCCTGCAGACGACACGAAGGGCAAAAGTGACCATTTGACAAGAACATTTGATCATAGAGCAAATCAGTAAAAAAGCTTTAATCTCGCTGATTTCTATACCAAGACACGCAAATGCGTGACGACAGCAGTGAAAAAATTTGCTTGCGCGTAGTACATCTTACTACTTATTCCCTTCAGTGTCTCGACACGGCTTTCAGTGCATGCCTTAAAACACAACAAATACTTGTTTTCAAAAAAAGGCCGCATTGGATTCTTGCGTCAACAATCTTACATCTTCTGACTGATTTCACAGAGCTGTCCATTACTTTGAACTCTCTTCTACGGTTTGAAACTTCCGAGTGCCATTGTTAAAGCTTTTTTTTTTTAATACCTAGACGGCGGACTTGGATCGAATCGTCAAGGAAACCACAATAAACGCTTAGTGGGATACTGTTTGTACGGATGGGGAGTTCCTGCTTTTCTTGTGTCTTTCTTTGTGATCATTGACCAAATTCTCATTAAAGGATTCATTGGATACGGTAGGTCTGCTGTCTCACAAGAATTTGAAAGGACTGTATCAGAGCAGTGCAGTTCATTGTAAGGAATTTTATCAGTTACTACCTCGCCCATACTCGCTATGCAATTTACGTAACCCCCCCCCCCCCCCCGGCCCCTAAAAAAAAGTAAACACTTTGCAGTGTCTCGGCAAATTAGCAAGCAGATAGAAAGAACAATTTCACGATAAAAAGAGCAGGTAGCCATTATTTTTTTTATGAAAGTACTTTTATTTGATCTGTTTGTTATGGAAAAATAAACAAATAATAAAAAAAAAGACAAGCAACAATAAAATTAAAGCTCCCGTCAAAACGTTCGTTTGGTCTGCAATCTTGTTTGTTGTGCTCAGTGGACCTTTAAGAAAGATAGCCATCCCGCGTAGTTGAGTTTCGTTTCAAGGCGGGCTATCTTTTAACCCTCCTATCCGTTTAACTCGGTGAGCCGGGGCACACTTCATCCATGTAAAGAGGCTCTTAATCTTCTTCAAGCTTGACCATCCTTGTTTGGATAAAACCATCAACTAGATGGAGTGTAACATCTAGGACACTAAGTTTGCTTTCCGAATGAACTAATTCAAATTTAATCGTGGGGTACAGCGAATTAATGTACTCAGTGAAGGAATTCAGTGCAGCAGGTCCCTGTTGCCAAAGGTTAAAATATATCATCACGATATCGCCACCATTGTGGGGGCTTGACAGGGCCACAATGCTTAGCCTTGTGGTCTATCTCCCCCATGGCTATGTCCGCATAACTACAGGTATTTTTAGGTCCCATAGCCGTACCATGTACTTGTAGATAGAACTTCTCATTGAAAACCGAGTGATTGCTTTTAAGGCAAATCTCTACAGCTTCCAGAATACAATCAGTTGATGGTAGCAATTGTTCCCTCGTACCTAGTGCTCTACTGACCACTCCTAATCCTAATTCATTATCGATATTCGGGAACATAGAAACTAAGTCCCAAGAAACTAGGAGGGTGCCCTCAGGAAATGGGCCTTGTTCATTAAGTTTCTGTATCCTGTTAAGCAGGTCAGTGGTGTCCTTAATGAAAGATGGTTGCTTTCTTGCTAATGGTTGTAGATAGAATTCAGTGAAGGCTGAAAGGTTTTCAATAGCCGTTCCACAGCA
>NC_090888.1:6019391-6021891 GCF_036669925.1 Montipora capricornis | reverse complement strand
CGAAATTTTACAAAAAATGTATGGGCTTATGAGGGAGTTTAAGCATGCGACGTTTTTGAGCCGCGGACGGCAACCGGAAATGATCATTTAGCATGCCAGGACAGTAGTGTCTCCTAGATTTTCAACCTAATCATGAGGAAAGAGTCTTAGTTAAAAGGGAAAACAGCTCAATTCCGGCTGCCGTCCGAGGCTCAAAAACGTCGCATGCTTAAACTCCCTATAAGCGTACAATAACTTGCACGCTATCAAAGCCAAAAGGCTTAAAATTGGAAACTTAACCACGTTTAACACGTTCTTTCACCTTTTGGAGTCAACTTGTGAATAGCATGATACCTTTCGTCAGCAAACATGTATGTAAATGAGACAAAATGCAAAGAATTACTTCAGCAAAGATTCGCCTATCGATTCAGGAAACAATGAGTCCTAACCCTAAACGCACTAGAGTCGTGTTCCATGCTGCTCCAATGAAGTTAGAGGTATTAAGGACCTGAGGGGCATCTATAATATCTGAATCTGGCTTGTCCTATTAAGTGGGGTGATCATGAGGGCTGGAGCATGTAAGATGAGACGTTCATTGATTGTTATGCCGAAGGGAGAAAACAAGGCTGTGAAAAGATTTAGGGTCGGATACACTTGAGCATACTCTCCCTCTTGTTTTCATGCACCCCCTAAATGACGGCCATTCTGTGAATTCTGTCAGGGAAGAGAACACGAAGTGATTTTGAAAAGTCTGAAATTAACTTCCCCTCTTTATCAAGACGGATGAAAGATGGAGCATGAAATATGTGGGGCTCGTTGATTGTTAAGCCGAAGGGAGAAAGCATGCAAAGCTACGAGGAGCCCCCTGATTTCCTCCACCTAAATAACCGTCGTTCCCTAACGGCAGTATATAAAGAAAAGACAAAGCAATTTTGAAAAGTCCGTGATTAACTTCATGTCATTCAAACCGCGCTCAAATTTTATAATCTAGCTATATTTGAGGATCTTTCAGCTTGCAAGATTATCTTTTTTAACATAATCGAACCAAGTCAACTGTCATCATTTGTTGGCTGTCCAAGGCTCCGTTTTATATGCTTCTAATTAAATAAGACATATTCTTTATAATCACCAGTCCGGTAATTTACTTGCTATTTATTTATTAAACACCAATGAAATACCAAGAGAGCTTTAGTGCGAAAACATGATATCTTCACACGTGAGAAGATCGCTGTTGCTATGGTTACATACAAAAATCGTGCCTTCCGATGCCTTTCGTAAAATGATTTAGTATTTCATTGGTGTTTATATCGTAAATAGAATATTACATGGCCGCTTTCTCTTCCCGTGTTGAAAAATATTTCACTCGCTCGCTGCGCTCACTCGCAAGATATTTTTCAACACTCGAGAAGATGATTTTTTACTTTATCTCCGCGCGGCCATGTAATATACTCTATTTGTTACATCATGTTAAGTTTTGGACCTCCCTCGGCAGATCGTCAATCCAACAGCTTTTTATTGTATGATATGGTGACCAGTGTGCATGCTAAAAGGATACTTTTAGAATGCACATTCGGGGTATGACTTGATCTTACTGAAAGCTTCGATCTTTGCTTTATTATAAGACGAGTCGTCCTGTCCAAGCTTCAAAAGTGTCATGATCATCATCGTTATCAACAACCAGTGCTTAAACCGCAAAGCGTAGAACAGATTGGTTCTCCTTCTAAGATTTCGAGCAATAGATAATCTAACTTCGCTTGCCAGACCAATCGCAGCTTCAGTATAATATTAAGGTTGTTACATACCACCCCAAAGTTTTAAGCGGTGGACTTAGGCCAACTGCCTTATTTCAAGTTTAGGGTTGTCCATCCCGCTTTGTGGTAGACAGTCGGCTCAAATGACCTTACACTTGAAGTGCGCATGCAGAATTGTACCGTTAAATCTAAGGGGCTAAGTTCTTCAAGTAGTAAACGTTCAAGTGTAACAGTTCTTGGCATTTCGTTCCTCCACTGTATTTAGTGGTTTTATTTGTTCCTTGTTCACAGGTCTGTTCATCTTCCTATCGTTTGCTGCCAGTAGGAGATCCCTGGAGCTATATAGAGCCAAAATAGCCATCTTAAGGAATCGGTGCTCCCGGAATGCAGCGAAAAATACAGCGAGGACAAAGGACAAGATCGTGGTCACTCGGTCCGGAAAAACCTGGAGTCCTGACGTTCAAGACTGCGAAGATGCTCCTCTGTAAAAGCGAGACCATACATTTGCCATGCGATATCATACAGCAATCTTTATTTAACAAAGAAAAACACAGTGATGGTACAGTTCAGTTTTCTAATTTATTCCTTTAACAAGAACGAAATTAGGAAGCAGTGGGCAGTAGTAGCGTTATGTGATGTGACAGGAAATTAACTAAATCAGTTAAATTGAATTTTAAAGAAATGAAAAAGTGTCTTTAAACCTTATAGAGTGTTTTCACTCACTTGTTTTTCCAAGGTTTGCATGATAATGGAGCTCAATTCCCGGAGGA
>NC_090888.1:5989391-5996891 GCF_036669925.1 Montipora capricornis | reverse complement strand
TCGGTGAGCATTAATTTATGCACGTGAAAATACCCTTTAAGAGAGTCAAATTTTTTCTCGAGTTCGATTTGAAATCACACGTATGATTTCAGTGCTCGCTCTCAGTGGTTACTTCGAGTTCACATGACATCTAACAATAAAACTGTTTCCCGCCAAAAGTCTCTTAGCTGGTAACAGTGCAAAATCTATGACGTCAGAGGGTAACAGTGCACTGTTACCCGCGAATGTTGACCGACGACCGCCATTGCTGTTGCCTTTGCACGTATTTCTTTTTGTGCTCTATTTCCCTCGGGAAACAGTTCACTTTGTTTCCCTCGAATCTCAATGTTTCCCTCGGCTGCGCCTCGGGGAAACATTGAGATTCTCGGGAAACAAAATGAACTGTTTCCCGAAGGACCAGTCATTAAGTGTTTAATATGCAATTCGCCTTCGGCGAATAATTGTTAAATTGCTGCACGCGAGAGGTTGCTCAGCACAAAAGAAGCGTGAGAGTCGCACAAGGCGATAGCCGGGTGGACTGTAGCTTCTTGAGTGCTTTCGCAAACTATAATTCCATAGTACACGCTGAACCGTTTTCTGTTTGTTGCATAACATAACCAAAACATCTTGTGACAGTTTGTAACATCTTTTGTCTTCTTTGAATGCCTCTCGTTCTCTAACTCATCCAGCTGGCGTTCACTTAGGCTTGCAAATCGCTTTGCTGATGGTTCGAGTAAAATACCCGCTAACAGGTTAAAAGTCTTTTTTTCATAAAACTGCGAAGAAATTTCAGCATTTTCTTGAGTAGAGTGATCAGTCTTTACTGGAGTTTGGGGGGAAAAGCATTTTTCCCGGCGCAGGGCTTCAGGTGTTTCGTCATAACGATTTACCCATGGGCAAATTGTATACAGTCACTGACCAATCAAAACGCTCACTTTCCTTCTGTTATTAAACTTTAATGAAGTGGTTATTTTCACTATCGTTATCGTTATCATTTACAGGTGCAGAAAACGAGTCAACCCTGGAGGAAACCCACTAAGCCAACATGAAACCTGCCGCCCTGCCGTAAATCACGACGGTCCAAAATATGTTGGTTTTGCAGTGTGGAGCACATGTCCAAGGAACTGGACAGATGATATTGTGCGCCGTAAATGTCAACGTGGAAATCAAAGCAATCTTTTTAACGACTGGCCCGTGTTTGATCGCGACAGGCGCATTACTTACAAAAATGTTTTTTGTGCAAGGTGCAATGGCGCAGTGAATACAACCTACTGGAAACTCGAGGCAAATTGCAGGAAATGGTTTAACACAACAGCGTTCAATCTTAGTGGTTTTATGCGCTTCGCGCAATTCAACTGTTCAGTAAAAATCAGAAAAACTTGGGGGCAATACTTGAGGCAATGCATCCCTCGTTTTCAAGACTGTTCCGGGATTGGTCGAGAGAAAAATGGATCGTACTGCCAATCACAGTGCCTGGGATATGCTTTTCCTGTTAATTTCATGAACTTGATAAGATTTCGAAATCTGCAATGCGCGTTGTGTAACGGATTTCAGCCAAGCTATTTGGGTATTGATTTAAAGCCAAATAATGAGAACCCTATTCCGCAACTGACTATCCTGTTCGATTTTACTTCCTCCTTCGAGAACAGGGTTACAGTCAAAGACAGAAAAATGCATTTCGAGCGAAATATAAGCCACTTCTGCGCTCTTGACGAGGTGTACGACCTATACGTTGGAAAATGTAAGAGCATTGTCAGTTTACAACGATCACACGTTTTCCAGAATGAACAAACAGCTCCCGTTGATTTTATATCGAACGAAACGAGATTGTTTTTAAATTTGAACTGCACTTTCGTACCTTTCAACCAAAGCGATTATGAACAACGACCTAATGGTACGGTCTACATTACACCTCACCACATGATATACGGGAAAACGAGGTATACAATTCGCGGTAATATTTTGCTAGTTTGCGTCAACTTTTCAAGAAATGTAACGGTGGTGACCGTAGAGCGAACAACAGGTTACCTCACTAAAACGGTAGCAACGTCTCTCCAAATAGTGACTTTTGCTGGCTGCATTACGTCAATGGCATCCCTTCTTTTCATGTTGGCAAAATATACTCTATTTTCTGAACTGCGCAACTTGCCTGGAAGGATCATCTTCAACTTGTCCCTATCTTTGCTGCTGTATCAAGGCGTCTTTCTCGCAGCAATGAAGACTTCCAGTCATGAGCAATGCCAGGTCATTGCTATTCTTCTTCATTACTTTGTCTTATGCTCTTTCACGTGGATGAATGCAATGGCGTTTGATGTGCACAAGGCATTTACTTCCTCAGGTAAGTTTAAGAGTACGTTTACTTTGGAGGGAGGAGTGCTCTCAAAAGAGTATACGTAAATCTCTGATCATATTTCTCCTTCACCACCAAAAAAGAGAAGATTCCGGCCAAAAACACTTATGTCCAGAACTCAATGCACGTAATTAGATGGGCGTCTGATTTTAATTTGCAACACAAAGTGTCCATTTTTACTCTGAGGACTGGAGTTTGGGAGACAATTTGTGGCGTTGATTTTTTTCTGTATTCCCACCGTGAACGATGTGGAGGTTGCAGAGAAGGGCTTATCAAAATCGAGTTAACTGAATAGAGTGTAATGTGAAGTGCTAGATCTCAATCCCATATGAACCATGTGAGCGTTAGCCCTACAGATGGAAATGGGCCACACAAGGACAGAGAAAAACTCTGACCAGGGTGGGAATTGAACCCACGACCTTCGGGTTAGATCTCCGCCGCTCTACCGACTGAGCTACAAGGTCAGACGGGAGCAGGCCGTGGGAACTGAAGGTGTTAAAGTCACGGCAATGAACATGTACAAGTACAAGGAAAGGTTACGTTTATACAAACGTTGGCCGTGTAGCACTTATATTTTAAACAGAGTTAACTGAATAGAGTGTAATGTGAAGTGCTAGATCTCAATCCCATATGAACCATGTGAGCGTTAGCCCTACAGATGGAAATGGGCCACACAAGGACAGAGAAAAACTCTGACCAGGGTGGGAATTGATATGGGATTGAGATCTAGCACTTCACATTACACTCTATTCAGTTAACTCTGTTTAGAATATAAGTGCTACACGGCCAACGTTTGTATAAACGTAACCTTTCCTTGTACTTGTACATGTTCATTGCCGTGACTTTAACACCTTCAGTTCCCACGGCCTGCTCCCGTCTGACCTTGTAGCTCAGTCGGTAGAGCGGCGGAGATCTAACCCGAAGGTCGTGGGTTCAATTCCCACCCTGGTCAGAGTTTTTCTCTGTCCTTGTGCCGGTTATCAAAATCGCCGCGAATCTAATTGCGTGAAAACACGGCTAAGTTGAAGGTTTGGATTTGGGAAAGAAATGAGCTCTTAAATCCTGCTGTTGAGAATAATACATATTCTCGGTATCTTACGGCGACATTATGATACAGCACTCTTATAATATAACAGGTGCTATGATTGACCAAAAGCGCGCGTCTAGCAGCGGTGCAAAGTGCTAAACTTATTTTGCATCAATTGCGGTGGTGGAATCTTACAGGCCTGCGCACAGCGGAGATGACACGAAGGGAAAAAAAGACCATTTGTCAAGAACATGTGATCATGGAGCAAATCAGTAAAAAGGCCTTAATCTCGCCGATTTCTATGGCAAGGTTCGCAAATGCGTGAAAAAGTAGTGAAAAAATATTACTTGCGGGTGGTTCATCTTACTCGATACGGCTTCCAGGGCATGCTTAATTAAAAAACAACAAATCCTTATTATTATTTTTTTTTAAGGCTGCATTGAATTCTTGCGTCAACATGATCTTACACCTTCTGACTAATTTTACAGAGCTTTCCATTACATCGAACTCTCTTCTGTAGTTTGAAAGTTTTGAGTGCCACTGTTAAATCATTTGTTTTTAATACCTAAACGGCGGATGGGGATCGAATCGTCACACACAGTTCTTCTCCACGTTTATCTCGGCCGGCCTCGCCTCCTTTTACCTTCAGGTGCCCACGTTAGTGCAGTCCTCGAGATGTTACTAGGACTAGTCCTCAATATGTGTCCTATCCATCGCCATCTTCTCACTCTTATAAGGGCTGATACCGGCCTACTCCCTGTTGCTTCGTAAAGCTCTTCGTTGCTAAGATGGTTATGCCAGAATCTCCTCAGCACTCGCCTCAGGCATGTGCGGTGACACACATCCAATTTGTTGAGATCAGTTGTAGTCACTCTCCACATTTCGGCTCCATACAGTAGCACGGACAGCACATTTGAGTTCAGGATGCGCAGCTTGGTCTCCTGGCTGAATCTGCCTGCAGACGACACGAAGGGCAAAAGTGACAATTTGACAAGATTATTTGATCATAGAGCAAATCAGTAAAAAAGCTTTAATCTCGCTGATTTCTGTACCAAGGCACGCAAATGCGTGACGACAGCAGTGAAAAATTTTGCTTGCGCGTAGTACTACTTATTCCCTTCAGTGTCTCGACACGGCTTTCAGTGCATGCCTTAAAACACAACAAATGCTTGTTTTCAAAAAAAGACCGCATTGGATTCTTGCGTCAACAATCTTACATCTTCTGACTGATTTCACAGAGCTGTCCATTACTTTGAACTCTCTTCTACAGTTTGAAACTTCCGAGTGCCATTGTTAAAGCTTTTTCTTTTAATACCTAGACGGCGGACTTGGATCGAATCGTCAAGGAAACCACAATAAACGCTTAGTGGAATACTGTTTGTACGGATGGGGAGTTCCTGCTATTCTTGTGTCTTTCTTTGTGATCATTGACCAAATTCTCATTAAAGGATTCATTGGATACGGTAGGTCTGCTGTCTCACAAGAATTTAAAAGGACTGTATCACAGCAGTGCAGTTCATTGTGAGGAATTTTATCAGTTACTACCTCGCCCATACTCGCTATGCAATTTACGTAACCCCCCCGCCCCCTAAAAAAAAGTAAACACTTTGCAGTGTCTCGGCAAATTAGCAAGCAGATAGAAAGAACAATTTCACGATAAAAAGAGCAGGTAGCCATTATTTTTTTTATGAAAGTACTTTTATTTGATCTGTTTGTTATGGAAAAATAAATAAATAATTAAAAAAAAGACAAGCAACAATAAAATTAAAGCTCCCGCCAAAACGTTCCTTTGGTCTGCAATCTTGTTTGTTGTGCTCAGTGGACCACTCAGAAATATAGCCATCCCGCGTAGTTGAGTTTCGTTTCAAGGCGGGCTATCTTTTAACCCTCCTATCCGTTTAACTCGGTGAGCCAGGGCACACTACATCCATGTAAACAGGCTCTTAATCTTCTTCAAGCTTGACCATCCTTGTTTGGATAAAACCATCAACTAGATGGAGTGTAACATCTAGAACATTAAGTTTGCTTTCCGAATGAACTAATTCAAATTTAATCGTGGGGTACAGCGAATTAATGTACTCAGTGAAGGAATTCAGTGCAGTAGGGCCCTGTTGCCAAAGGTCAAAGATATCATCACGATATCGCCACCATTGTGAGGGCTTGATAGGGCCACAATGCTTAGCCTTGTGGTCAAGAAACTAGGAGGGTGCCCTCAGGAAATGGGCCTTGTTCGTTAAGTTTCTGTATCCTGTTAAGCAGGTCAGTGGTGTCCTTAATGAAAGATGGTTGCTTTCTTGCTAATGGTTGTAGATAGAATTCAGTGAAGGCTGAAAGGTTTTCAATAGCCGTTCCACAGCAGGAAGTAATGAGTCTAAGGGGGTTGTCCTTCTTATGCGTTTTAATGTTTCCAAAAGCGACCCCGGGCTTAGCCTTTCTGTTAACAATCCAAGAGGCCATCTGTGGTGAAATCTCCCTCCTTTGCAACCATTTAGAACACCACTGCTCCACTAAACTTGGGACGTAGTTTCCTTTTGTATGCTCTAGATAGTTATAAGTGTTAATTGTGGTTATTTTAGTGTTCAGGGGCCCCCTTCGGGGATTCCTATTGTTTTCTTTGAATTTCTTATGTAACCGGTTTTTATTCATTGTTGTAAAACTCTATTTAAGTTGTAGATTTTTCTACCGACTCTTTTGTAACTGAAGAAGGTCGAGAGACCGAAACGTTTTATAGAATTTTAATTTTTTATATAGTTTTTAAACCAAAAGTTGTCCATTTTCGGCTTCATTTTTAACCAGTTTTTTATCATCTACAAAAAAAAAAAAAAAAAAAAAACGAATCAGGACTGTGAATCCTTGTGAATCCTTGTGTGCTAAAGAGGCAATGACGGCACTTTTCCTTAGATCCAACCCTCTGAGATCCAATCGGTCACTTTGAAACGGGAGAAATGGCGGACCGTGAAATACAAAACTTACACTCAAAGTAAACAGCCCGCTTTGGATAAAAACCAAAATTCAAAATTTTGCCAGTCAAGCATTAAGCAATCACACTTTCAAAATCTGAAGAAAACTGAAAGGGAAGTGACTTTTTTAATCATAGCAGCACTTTAAGAATAGCAGTAATGGTAATAGCGATATTCACGGTTTATAAACAATTCTTTTGATATTTAAATTTTGCCGACCACATAACAAAAGAACCTTTGTTTCGACAGCCAATAAATCTCTGGTTGGCACATTAATGACAATAGGTGACGTAACGGTGAGTATCGCTCCTACTAAAAACTCTGCTTCCCATTCTTTTGTTTCTTGTCAGAAAGGCTACTACTTCATCTGTAGGTTATAAATGTCTCCACCGTCCAATATACTCCAATTTATCTCTGATTCAACCTTATATTGTCTTCTTTACCGGTATATCGTATTGCGGTTCTCTTGACTCGAAACGAGGACATAATTTCATAACCCAGTCTCGTTCTGCGATGAAATGGGGCCCATCGCTTTACGGTATTCTCTATTTTTAGAACTGCTACTGTTAGATTTTAGGGAGTTTAAGATCTACGACCGCAACGTCCACGAATACGTCACCTCAAAATATAACTTCGTACTATCGTAAGTGTCTTGCGCTTTGACCATCTCGTTTACATCGTACAATATGGGCAAAGTATCCTAAAAATAAATTAGTACGAGCGGTTTCACAGAAAAAAAATACAGAATAAAAGTTTCACATTTGGACGCTTGCGTTGTCATCAAAACCTCAACTTTGGTGATTACTTTTTCTCTTTTAATAGCCAATGATGTTGTTTCGTGGCGTCCTCTTCGACAACCGCTTCGTAGAAGTTTAAAGCCCGTTTTAAATGTCGCATTTTACATGTGCCGAATCTAATGTAAATGAGCGAAAACAACAAAATTTGCTCATTTGCATTAGATTCGGCACATGTAAAATGCGAATCTCGAACTTGTGCTGTTTGCCCCCTAAGAAGTGTGTAGCTAATTTGCATGATAATAGCAAATCCAACATGGCGGCTATCGTGAATAAGGTCTATTCTAAATTTAGATAATGACGTAAACCAAGAGATCTCATTCGTAAACTGATTAGCCAAGGCCAATTGAGAGAGATTGATACTGGTTCTGAGTTATCAACTTCTGGCGA
>NC_090888.1:5949391-5976891 GCF_036669925.1 Montipora capricornis | reverse complement strand
GAGTTGTCATATTTTAATCCCGCGAAGAAAATCAAGAACGCGTTAACCAAGTCAGCGATATATTACTTGCTGACTGTAGTCTGCGAATTTCCAATGTTTACAAAGTTCTATCGCTTATAAAACTCGATTCTTTCAAGATACAGGTTTCAATCATCTATAACTAAAATCGCTTAACTGTCTAGTTTTCAATGATACCACATTCAAGGTTGTGCCACACGCGAAACTGCGTTAAATATATTTTTTTAAGAGACAGCTATATTTAACATACGTGCTTTACAACTTGACTTGAATCCGATGAAACGGGTTCAAAAAATTTTATCGGACTTTTGATTCAAGTTTTCCTTTCATGTTTTCAAAATCAGCTTTACGATTCTTTTTCGATTTACGTTTTCCTACTACGTTCACTTCCTTGAAGTCACGTTCGTCCACATAATGTATATACGCGTTTTGCTCAACATCCTCCGCCATGTTTGTTTGATGTTATATCGCGAACGACGAATTCGCTCAGCTGTCAACATTGGTAAAATGTGAGGGCATGTGATTGGCTATCAGTCAACCCTCTTGGAAATACCGGATCTCGCAGGAGATCTAAAAATAACTTAAGAAGGATTACGATAGGAAAATATAGGGCCGATATGAAGGATTACTTCTCTTACCTTCATAAGCTATTGGTTTGAAGTTGTAGCCCCTTTCATCAAGCGCTTGTTGGTATGGGGGGATAACTTCATTAAAGGGCCACCGACAACCAGGGTCCTTTGCGCGCCTTTGTTGTTGTTATTATCCGGGCAATCGAATCGGCCTGTTCGCTTCAGAAACATCCCGTGAAAAAGAACTTCTGCGAATTCGCAGTTCGATTTGTTTTTTAATCCAAACGCCTTCCTCCTTTCGTTCCATAATCTTAAGGTTGAAGTAGTGAGCCAAATAACATGGCGCTTTTTCTTCCTCGGCGGACGACCTTTCTTCACAGTTTTCATTTGGCTTTTAACACGAACACAACACCCAAATAACTCCAAAAATACAATATTTAAACATTAAGGAAAATATTAACAAAGTTTCAAGCTACTGGGCATTCAACTCATGACGATGTGAGGCGGTGGAATTTGACTTTTCAAGAAATACTAGTTTCTGTATTACAGAAAATGGCGCCAGTTTGACAAGTTTGTCAGGATATTTTAGTCGAGAAAACAATAATTTCAGTCCATCACATTCTTCAGAGAAGTAGTGGCAATTGGATGAAAGTCGAAATGCACGATCAAGCATCGTTTTTAATAATCCACGTTTGTACTGGTCTTCTACGTGGCTTTTGAAGTGTAGCAGGAGGCCAGTATTTATGGGTTGTAACGTACACCTTAGTCTCAACATGTGTATGTTTGTTGAGCAGCTGGATGCCCAAAAAAGGAAGCGTGCTATTACTCTCCATCGCCACTTGTTGGAGAAGTTACTTAAGAGTTTTTTATAAATATTTTTGCTATCATATTAAGATGCTCCGTTTTGCCGACGTATTTATCTGTATCTGTACCTTTTAAGTTAGAATATTCTGACAGAAGACGTAAGGGTAGAATATACCGTGCAGAGAGTTCAATTAATTTTCCCATCACCTTCATTTGCATCCGTCTTTTTCTGATAATTCTATCCTGGCCAATGCCAATTTATTTAATGTGGGTTCCTGCATGTTGGAGCTTTCCAAACAGTTGCTTCCTTTTGTCTAATCGGTCATGGAAATTGGGTGAGTGAGAAAGGACGTAAATATCACATAACAAGGTGAGCTTAAAACAGCGAATTGAATTTTTTCGACATATGTTGACCTCAGCATTTTAATATCAGTTGCTTAAGGCGCTTTTCACGAGATGTTCATAATCCTGCAAGAGTTTTGAACCACATCAAAAAGCTTTGAGTCCTGCGCATAGTTCATTCCGAAAGCTGAATTCCGACGAGATACGCATTATTCTGTCAGATCGGTTTCAACTTTACGATAAGTCAAATTGAAAACATGTGATAATAAAAACAAGGAAAATCGCAAGTGTTTTTAGTGTGGACAATTTTAAAAATGTTTTTCCTCAAGGATTTAGGATTGGAATCCGTCCGGTTCAACTAAAAGAGTGTTGTTTCAGTTGTCCATACAAGAGAACTTTAATTGCCAAAAGCTAAAATGGTAGAGATGTGATTAAAGTGCACAGACAAAAAAAAATTCAGATGCCCTCGACAGGCTACTTTGAATTAAGTGAATCGAATTGACAATGTTTTTCAACTTCTGAACCAGCAAAAGACTGTATTTCATATTTGTTTTAGATAAGGAGTACATCTTACAAATAGGGTTTTCAACTTTTGTTCTCAAAATCGATAACCTTATGATAATTTTTTTTTAATGGAAGTTCAACTTTTTCAACAGGCATCGCGGTTTTTTTGTTTTTTTACACAGCTGTGTATAGATATACAATCAGCATGACAATGAAAGTTGAACTGTTTCCAATAAAAGTCGGACAACAAGCCTCTTAGAAGCCCGATGTCATGACCTGTTAGAGCAAACGTCGTATTTTTAATAACTCTTTACTTTCCCGTTTTGATCACGTGTACCAAATCGATTCCTGGTCGTGATTGATTGCACTCGAAACCTATCAATCACTTCTCATCGTATGTCCTTGAAGGAGTTAGTCCTTGCGCAATATGGACTGGCGGAACAGGTGATTTTGATTCCCCCTTTTTATGTAAACACATTTATGTGGTCAAAAAACCTTGCAAACGAGTGTAATAGGCTGCAATAGTTTCGAATTGTGCAGAAACGAATGAACAAAACAAAGAAAAATGCCAATTATTCCCCTGAGCCTCGACTCTGTTCTTTTATTGGTGCACAACAGACCATATTCGTATTCTCAGTGTTTGACTGGAACTATTGTAGCTTGCAATAGAGGCTAATGCGGGGGAATATATTAAAAAGTATTTGCATTTGGAAAGATTCCCTCGCATAAGCCTCTATTGCAAGCTAGTGCCAGTCCAATACTGAGAATACGAATATGGTCTATTTGAAACTAGCCTATTCAATGAAAAGAACAAAGCATCATTATCATAGCGAGGTATACTGGGCTGCTTGATTAATATTTTAGCCTGTTTCTCCGAGATATCTAGCAAGATATTAGTGTATCCTTCAGCTGTAAGGATTCAAACTTATATTGCAACAATAGTAATAGCAAGAAGCGAAGAACGTCTAAGTTAGCGCGAAAGAATTGGATATTTAATATTATTGCTTAAAATGTCAGTTCCTCATTTTTAAGACTCTCAGTATACTTTCAGGGATGTAATTACATTCCATCTTTCAAATACGAACGTCAGCTACGAATTTAAGAGCGAAGGTTAGGAGTGGGACTAATTTGTTTGTTTTTACCAGGACACGACTTTGGAGATAAATCCGTTTTGACGATTCGCCACTTTACGAGAACACAGGTGCATACAAAATGATGTACATTCATCCCTGTGTCGTCCCAGCAGTTGTATTACTTGTTGCGACGTTTTGTGGAATTAAAATCTGTGGACCAGCCCAAGCTCAAAGCACAGGTAGATTTTAATAAATGAATTCATATATCATTATTCATATTATCTTTATTTACCCTCGGATTTTTAGAGTAGCTTGGTGTAGCTAATATCTCCGAGCATTTACTCTCCCAACCATGATACACCACAGAAGACAGACCACAACACCGTCTTAACAAACAAGAAGAGGCGACGTCTTATTGAATAAAAATTGATCGCGGCCATAGAAGAGGTTGCAATCAGTAAAAGCAATAATCATCTATGGTGACGTTCTCTTTTTAACTTTTTTAAACATAATTTCAACTTGATTATATCTTGCCACAGCATCTGCATCGTTGCCCTAAAGACCTTCCCCATCAATCCCCGTTCTATTTTCGAGTACTCTACCCGTTGGTGGACCACCTGTTGAATCCAGTGACACAGTACCTTCAAGCTATCCTCAATTCCTGCCTCCACTTCTTCCAACTGAAGAGGCTATCAGATCCTTTCTCGTGACTTCAATAGGATGGAACTGCACCCCGTCTATTGAGGGTATGGCACTTTTCTTATCTGTTTCCTTTAAATATTCTTTTCTTTTATTCCTTTCTAGCTTCCTTCTTCTCGTCAAATAAATGAGAACCCGAAAAGAATAGTCTCTAGTGCTGGCCAAAGTCTATTTTGCTCTTAAACATGCGAACGCATTGTTATCAAATGAGTCGCTTCTGTCTCTGCTTTTATTCGAATTCGTTCAAGCACGGCAGAATATTCAAGATAGCGATCAACAAACATCAACACAGAGACGAAACAGCTAAACGATATTAGAAGCCCTCCCAGGGGTTTTGGGGAACATGGTAACATGGCTAATTATGGCTAATTTGAACTGGGAACAGGGAAACAAATACTTTAGGGAACAAGGGATCAAAAAGCTGGGAACAAGTTTGAAAGCAATTTGGGGAACAAGGAAACACAAGGAAATATTTAAGGGGAACAAGGGAACAAAGACCCCCCGCTGGAAGGGCTTCACATCTCAAGATTCTACGACGGCGGCGCAAATTTCCCTTTCGTAAACGGTCGTTGCCATTTGAAACGGTCGTTGCCATTTCTCAGAACGGTCGTTGCCATTTAAAAGGGTCGATGTCATTTACAACGGTCGACTACACACTTCACTTTAAAGAAAATTGAAAGAAACAAACTAAGAAAAAATATTAACAAAAATTAAGACAAAAAAGGAAAAAAAACATTTATAAAAGAAAAACTGGAGACTCGAACTCGGGTTCTTAGCCCTCACCCTAAACAGCAACCCTAATGGCAACGACTCCGGAGAAGCCTGCTCAAATCGAGCAGGCTTCCCTGTGATTGGTCAATTCTGTCACTCGTCTATCCAACATGGCGGATATTAGTGCCCCTGAGTTTTCTTCTTCTGTAAAAGTGTTTGTTAGAGCGATTTCATATCGAGAAATTTAGAGAAACACAACTGGAAGCCATTATTAATTTGTTTCAAGGGAAAGATGTTCTAGTGTTACAGCAGCGGGCTCAGGGAAATCCTTGATTTTTCAGTTTTTTCCGCTCATCGTCGATGAGCTGCGGAAGCCAGTCCATTCTAGTTGTATTTTGGTCATATTTGCGTTAAACTGACTCATGCAGGACCAAGTCAGGTTCCTCACCTCAATCGGTATAAAAGCAGCATTTATTGGCGAGGAGCAGAATGACGAATATATCAAAAAAAGGAGTTGAGGCCGGTTTATTTCAGGTTGCGTTGGGTCTCCGGAGTCGTTTTTGGGAAGTAGCCGATGGCGAGCAATGTTGACAAGTGCTACTTATAGCGGAAGGCTTGTCTGATTGCCATTGATGAAGCCCACTGTATCCAACACTGGTAAGCCATTATTTGTTATGAAATATCTGTTGTAGCTGATTCCAACGTCCGCTTTGAAAATTAATCTCCAATTCAGAAAACACTGGGTATTAAATGTGGGTTTCATCAAGGACAAGTTCTGATTGCCTGCCACAATGTTACACAATGTTACGTTATTACAGTAATTGTTTTGTCACGTTTGCTGGTTGAAAATAAAAGGCTCATTGATTTGAATGTTTTTATTGTCGTTTGTTACTGTAAAGATTTATACACGACAAAATATATTTTGGGCCTCAAGTTTCCATATCATGAATACAGTCAATGTTAACCTATTCCGGGTCTAGGTTCTCGCTAGCAACGATTTCAGTTTTACCCTCTTTCTTGGGTCATCCAGAAAACTACCACATACAGCACATTTTTGACGTTAAGAGAATGAGGACCGAACAGGTTTTTTCGGAGTCACAATCTCCGCCATTTTTTTCCCGCGCTGCTCGGGTGGGACAATTTAATTTGCATAAAAAGCGGATGTGACGTCACGGACAAGCCCTTCGGACCAGTGATCCAGTCGTAGTTGGGAGGAGGACAACCGCTCTCACAATACGGCTGGAAATCCAGCCTAGCGCTAACCGTGCTTCGAGCAACCCGAGCCAGAGCTTTTGTTTTTGTCCGTTGGTCCTATTGTTTCATCGCATTCTCGTAGCCGTCGTCGTCTCACTAACATCAAGCTTCACCAACAGCCCCCCAACGCTGATAAACAACTTGATAACAGTGGAGAAGATTTCTATTTAAAAATAATTATTTTTTACGGTTTCAAGCACTGAGGCAAAATAATTCTTTGTTTGGACAGCCAATGAGGTTCCGCTTGACACATTAATTGGAGCTTAACCAAGGAAGGACGAAGACGACGGCGACGAGAACACCCATCTAAAAGTATTATTTCCCGTTATTGTAAGAATTTCGCGATTACTCGTTTATTCCAGAATTAAAACTGTTATAAACGGTGTGGCTGTTTGGAGACAAAATTTGAAAATTCCTCGTTATTGGCTGGCGTCTTCCAAATACCCTTACATAAGGTTGTAGTCAGGACGAAAACAGCGCAGCTAAAAATGTACCAAAATGTAAAATGCACCTGCGGGAGACAAAATTTGAAAATCCCCCGTCAGTTTCTGGCGTCCTCCAAATACCCTTAATTCTAGTTTAATGTGCTACGTTCTGTCCTCACAAGAGAATCTTCAGATTACAAGAGTGGAGACCTCTACCGGTGTAACGGCTTAGGATCGAGAATAGAGTGCTTTCTAAAGAGCACCGTACTTCTGCAAATACTTCCCTACGCGAGAATTTATCCACAGGCGCACGCATACAAGACTAAAGCAGCCCTCGGAGTAACATAACAGACCATCGGTATCGCATACCACTATTAACAACAGAACGTTATGACGTCACGTCACGGTGGCCATGTTGGTGTTCCAAAACAAAGAAACGGCGGCCATGTCGGTGTTCCAGACTAATCCTCGGGGAATTGACTTCTATTCTTATGCAAATAGTTTCTTTTGTTTCATTAAATTAGCATCCATTTTAGTTTAATTTAAAAAAAAAAAAGTAACATAGTCTAGGCCACTTTCAAAAGTACCATAATACTCTTTGTTTGCTTTCCAAAATTTTGCATAAGTGCTGTTCTTATTTTATCTTAGCACCGTTCTAAGTCCCAAGAAAAGCTGGAAACAATGTTATAATTATCCAAAATTAATTTTAGAGGCCAAACAAAGACTATTATGGTATTTTTTAGTGGCCTATTAAAGCATATCCTTTGAACTTACAATAGTGCCTCTCTTTTTTGTTCTCAATAGATGGTTTGCAACAAATCTCTAGAGACAGATCATAATGATGTAATTTACAATTGCTAGTAGACGAATAAAAGAAGCTGATGAGAGATCTTTTGTTTTTGTCCACCGACATGTTTTTCCTTACCGTTTATTCAGTTCTGAGTCTTAC
Source organism: Montipora capricornis (assembly GCF_036669925.1). Taxonomy (NCBI): domain Eukaryota; kingdom Metazoa; phylum Cnidaria; class Anthozoa; order Scleractinia; family Acroporidae; genus Montipora; species Montipora capricornis. The sequence continues at coordinate 5,969,543 of NC_090888.1, read as the reverse complement.
ATGACTATTTGCATCTGCGTAGATCTGCAAGGAACAAACTGGACTGAAGAAATCCGTAAATTTCAAGAAGGTAATTTTTATTTGAAAGAAAACTTGAGGAGATACAGTTGCAGCAATAGGTGCGGTGTGGACGAGAGAAACGCTTCGGATGGTCCGAAGGACGGCTCGGAGTCATTACGATGTTTCTGCGATAAATTTTGTGACGAATATGGCGACTGCTGCTTTGATTTCAACAAATTGTAAGTAAAGAATTTTAAGCGACGGTCTTTATAACCTGTATAATCTAGTAACCTATATAATCTACCAGAATGTACATGACCTTGAAGCGCGTAACTTACAACTCTTCAAGAGGGGAGTGATTAGGTTCGCGGATCGGCGGATTTGGCTGCAAAAAAAAAATACTCGGATTTAGGATTTTGAGGACACCTTTTGCGGATTGGCTCAGCGAATCACGGATTTCTTTAATACTTCAGCGTGGATTATGGATTTTGTTTGTTTTGAAGTGCGGATCGCGGAAATTAACTTGGTGGTCGGTTTCAATTTTTTTCTGCCTGACCTTAGAACTAGATTAGATTACAGCAGTCATCAGTAAACTAATTAGCGCCCCTCAACGACATTTTTTTTTCACATTCGAAAATGAAATTTACGTTGACGTCAATCAAATGTTGCCATGAAAATTTCATGGAATACCGTAATTGAAACATTTCGAAAAATACTAATAGTCGTTGAGAGGTGCGTCTAACTGATAACCCGGCTATAATACATCTTTGACCTTCAATGCAATCGGACTCCAGAAAACTCTAGGACCCCAGGATTTCGGCTTCCACCCAGACAATGCTGACGATGAGGTGACTGAATATGACAGTAGCTCTGATGAGGAGGAGATGGAAACTGACGTTTCAGAACTCGATAGAGGGTCCACGTTCTTGTTAGGAACGACTACGAGTTTTGGGCGCCAAGTGCGGATCAACAGTAGGCTAATTTTATGATACGTATTTCTTTAACGTCAGTTAAGTTACTAATCAAGTGAACCTGTGATCTCCGCAGCTATGAGCGCAATTTTTGCGATTGCGTAGAGAAGCCTGGAAAATTCAGGACTTCAACGGGGTTTGAACCCGTGACCCCGCGATTCCGGTGCGACGCTCTAACCAACTGAGCTATGAAACCACTGACGTCGGGAGCTGGTCATTTGTGGGTTCTAATGGTCCCGTGAGGAATGAATCAATGATGAAATGGTATATGAAATGAATCATATATGAAATGCGCATATGAAATCAAGTGAAGCTATGATCTTCGCAGTAAGTTACCGAATGTTCTTAGGTGCTCACTTCTCTAACAGTGCTGCGGATTCGGATTTTTGTAAAAATATCTGCGGATTAGTGGGTGCTCCGGGTTCAAATCCTGTCCAGGGGCTGCTTTTACATTTTTCTTTTTATTTGCTACCACAAGTCCCGGGACAGAGTGGTCAAAATGGAGGCTAATACTTCATTTGAGGAAGAGATCGTGTTGGAATAGACCATTTTTGAGTTCTCACGGCTGGACTGGATCTAGCATCAAATGGGGGCTAATTCGGGCAAATGTTTTAAAATGCAAATTAATTTGCCCGCATTAGCCTCCATTTCATGCTAGATCCAGTCCAACCGTGAGAATACGAAACTGGCCTATTGTTCAGGTGTCGAAAAGAGACAATTGCTCAAATTGTCCAGCAGGATCACTTGATTTTTTTTTTGTGTCATTGTCTTCGGTGCGCATTAATTTATGCACATGAACATACCTTTCATACAGTCAAACTTTTCACTGTAGATTAAGAGCCCTGGTTTGACTAGCTGAAACAGTACAAAACAATTCACAATTATTCAATGGTGTATCGGCTCCTGCTTCTATATTCTCCTATTTATAATGGTAATTGATCCAATGGTAGTTGCTCAGCAGGAAATAAGCGTAAGAGTCGCACGATGTGATAACCAAGTGGACTGTAGCTTCTTGAGGGCTTACGCAAACTGTAATTCCATAGTACAAGCTGAACCGTTTTCTGCTTGTTTTATAACATAACCAAAACATCTTGTGACAGTTTGTAACATCATTTGAATGCCTCTCAGTCTCTAACTGGTCGAATTGGTTTTCACTTACGCTTGCGATCGCTTTGCCGATGGTTCAAGTAAAATACCCGCTAACGGGTTAAAAGTCTTTTCATAAAGCTGCGAAGAAATTTCGGCATTTTCTTGAGTAGTGTGGTCAGTCTTTACTGGAGTTTGAGGCGAGTACATACATACATACATACATACATACATAACTTTATTTGATAACGCAGGTTAAAAATTTTCGCAACTTTACAGCTGATGTGGACCTGCCTAAACTAATTAAATCTAAAATTATATAAAATACAAATATGATACAATTTATAATTTAAATTAATTAAGTAAACCAATAAAAATTTTTAGTAATAGTGAAAACCTGGTTTCATGTTATGTATAACGTTACCTCCCTTCCCGAAATTAATATTCATGATAGTTTGCTTGGATTGTTTTAAGTTATGTTTAAAGATGAATTTGGAGAATCTTTAAGATTATCTGGTAGTGCATTCAATGCTATAGCAGATCTATGAACAAAAGACCTACGACCCAATTCAGTTTTGGGCCTATTGAGTACAACATTCAAGGATTTCCTTAAGTTATATCTGTTAGAGTTTTTGGTTACCAAGCCAACCTTAGAAAGTAACTATATCACTATCCTTAAACTGTTTGGTAACTTGTGAATCAGCCTAACAGCTCTAATGTGAATCATTTCTAGATCTTTAAGCTTGGGTCCAGACCCTCAGATCACAATTCCACATAGAACACTTGGAATTACTATCTTATAGTAAAAAGTCTCCAAGATACAATAGGTGTAGATAGAAAATTTATACGTCTCAACATTTTGACTTTGGCATTAAATGCAGATCGAGCCAATGCAATATGTTGACACAATGAGAGTTTGTCATCAATTGTAACCCCAAGGCAATTGGTGGTAGACACATACCGAATAGTGTCCTCACCACACTTCAGATGTTTCAAAGGACCTATGAAGGGGATTTACCTTCATGAAAAATCAATCTGTTACTAAGGCACCAGGAATTAACCTGGTCTAAGACAGCCTGAAATGCTAGTAGCATTTTTCCAGTCGCACGGCATCAGGTGTTTTCGTCATAACCATTTACCCATGGGCAAATTTTATACGGTCATTGAGCAATTAAAACGTGCGCTTTCCTTCTGTTATCTTATAATTAAACTATAATCAAGTGGTTATTATCACTATCGTTATCATTTACAGGTGCAGAAAACGAGTCAACCCTCGAGGAAACCCACTAAGCCAACATGAAATATGCCGCCCTGTCGTAAACCAACACGGTCCAGTGTATGTTGGTTTTGCAGTCCGAAGCAAATGCCCAAGGAACTGGAAAGATGAGATTGTGCGCAGTAAATGTCAAAATGAAGATCAAAGTGATCTGTTTAATGACTGGCCCGTGTTTGATCGCCACCGGCGCGTTACGTACAGAAATGTTTTTTGTGCAAGGTGCAATGGCGCAGTGAACACAACCAGCTGGAAACTTGAGGCGGAGTGTAGTGAATGGTTTAATACAACGGCGTTCAATCTTAGTGATTTTATGCGCTTAGCGCATGCGAACTGTTCGGTAAAAAGCAGAGAATCTTGGATGCAATACTTGAAGCAATGCATCCCACGTTTTCAAGACTGTTCCGGGATTGGTCGGGAGAAAAATGGATCTTACTGCCAATCACAGTGCCTGGGGTATGCTTTTCCTGTTTCTTTTATGAGAAACAGCAAGATAATAAGGTTTCAAAATCTGCAATGCGCATTTAAGCCTAGCGATATAAAGAACGACGACGACTGTTCCCCTGAAAGTGACCCCGGTCCACCGCCTCTGACTACCTTGTTTGATTTTACTTCCTCATTCGAGATCAGGGTTACAGTCAAAGACAAAAAAATGGATTTGGAGCGAAATTTAAACCACGTTTGGTACTGTGCTGCTAACGAAGTGTACGACCCATACGTTGGAAAATGTAAAAGCACCATCAGTTTACACCCACCACAAACTGACACGCCCATTTCCCAGAGTGAAAAAACAGTACCCGTTGATTTCGTATCAAACGAAACAAGATTGTTGTTGAATTTAAACTGCACTTTCGTACCTTTCAACCAAAGCGATTATGAACAACGACCTAATTGTACTGTTTACATTAAACCTCACAACAAGATGTACGGGAAAACGAGGTACACAATTCGCAGGAAAATTTTGCTACTTTGCGTCAACTTTTCAACAAATGCGACAGTTTTTTCCGAACAGCCAAGCGCAGGCTACCTCACTAAAACAACGCCAATATCTCTCCAAATTATGACTTTTTCTGGCTGCATTACGTCATTGGCTTCCCTCCTTCTCCTGTTAGCGACTTACACTCTATTTTCTGAACTGCGCAACTTGCCTGGAAGGATAATCATCAACTTGTCGCTATCTTTGCTGCTATATCAAGGCGTCTTTCTCGCAGCAATGAAGACTTCCAGTCATGAGCAGTGCCAGGTCATTGCCATTCTTCTTCATTACTTTGTCTTATGTTCTTTCACCTGAATGAATGCTATGGCGTATGATGTACACAAGACCTTTACGTCCTTGGGTAAGCTTATAAGAGTACGTCTACTTTGGGGGAAGGGGGAAAGGGTGCTCTCAAAGAAGATTCCCGCCAAAAACAATTATATGTCGAGCACTGAATGCACGTAATTAGATGCATCCAACACGAAATGTCCCTTTAAGTTTAAGCATTTGCTTCCTATTTCCTATTTTTTGGCTGGAGCAAATGTAGCTGTTTACCTTTAACTCTGAGGACTGGAGTTTGAGAGGCATTTTGTGACGTTTATTGTCATGTATTCCCGCACGCGAACGATGTTAAAGTTTGGGAGCAGAGCAACTGGACACTTCGTGACGCTTGTCAAATCTAATTACATGCATTCTGGACATAGGCCGAAAAGGAGCGTCAAACACGGTTAAGTTAGTTAATAATTAGAGCACTCGTGCTCGGCCAAAGAACCTTGAGACTTAAAGAAAGTGATTTTTATTAGTAGTAGTATAGGCAGTCACATGATTTCGAGTGCAATTTGGAATGAATAAGCAAGAGTGAATTTTTTCAAAGACGAACAAAATTACACGAGGCCGTAGTTCAATTTGTAGTTGAGAAAAATTACAAGTTAAACTCGCAGTACGGGCTCGTGCAATTTTGTTCGTCTTTGAAAAAATTTACAAGTGCTTATTAATTCCAAATAGCATGACAAAAATCATGTGATTTCTAATTAATAATATATGAAAAAAGTCAAGATGGTTAAGCAGAAGAAAGACACGCGTATCACGCAATCAGGGGAAAATTGCGCCATAAATTGCGCCATCCAGGCCGCGCGCTTTATTTGAAAACAAAAGATTTGATTTGTGCTGAACCAAACCCTATTGTTTATTCAACAATCATAATCCAGAATTTCGATGTGTAATTTGCACTGGTATTGCACTTTCTTGCACTGGTGTTACACATGAACTGCACTGCTCTTAGCCAATCGGAACAGAGTATTGTTTTCATTATTATTATTATTATTATTATTATTATTATTATTATTATTATTATTATTATTATTATAAATCGACTTTTTTCTGGAACCTAGACGGCGGACGTGGATCGAATCGTCAAGGACACCAGAATAAACGCTTAGTGAGATACTGTTTGTTCGGATGGGGAGTTCCCGCTATTGCTGTGTCCATCTTTGTGATCATTGACCAAATTCTCAGCAAAGGACTCATTGGATATGGTAAGTCTGCTGTCTCAATATGAATTTAAAAGGACTGTGTCATGGCAGTATAGTTCATTTTGTATAGCTTTTTACTCGCTCCTGCTAACTATTTGCGTTTGGAGACAGTGCGGTCCAGGGGTTAGGGTGCTTGCCTTGAGATCCGGAGATCCCGGGTCCAGGCCTCGTTCTGACCAGTCGTCGAATATTTCATCCTGGTAGTCCCTGGTTCAACTTCTCGGCTGCACTTGTAAATACAAGGAAGGGTTACGTTTTTACAAACGTTGGCCGTGTAGCACTTATATTTCAACAGACTTAACTGATTAGAATGTAATGTGAAGTGCTAGTTCTAATCAGTGAAATATAAGTGATACGGCCAACGTTTGTAAAAACGTAACCCTTCCTTGTACTTGTACATGTTCATTGCCGTGACTTTAATATCTTCAGTTCCCACTGCCTGCCCCCGTCTGACCCTGTAGCTCAGTCTGTAGATCAGCGGTGATCTAACCTGAAGATCTTGGCGAGTTTTTCAGAGTGTTTCTCTGTCCTTGTGTGGGCCCATTTCCATTAGTAGGGCTCATATTGTTCATATGGAGTTCAAAACTAGTACTACACATTATACTCTAATCAGGTAAGGCTGGAAGTGTAAAAAATAGCCAACTTGTTTGCCTCCGACCAGGTGAGATTCTTAACAGCAGGGGTGGCGCTGTGGGGAAAGCTAGCGCCTCCCATCAATGTGGCCCTAGTTTGATTCCCAGACTCGGCCTCATACTGATGTGGGTTGAGTTTGTTGGTTCTTATCTCTGCTCCGAGAGGTTTTTCTCCGGGTCTGACTCCGGTTTTCCCATCTTCACATTACGCAAGATTTGATTTTACTTTTGTTTGTGTCTCCAGTTAAAGCTCTTGCGCTAAATCCATTGACACTTAAATAAAGTTACAATTATTATTATTATTATTATTATTATTATTATTATTATTATTATTATTATTATTATTATTATTATTATTATTATTATTATTATTAAGCTTCGTGAAAAAAAAAATCTAATTTAAGTTACCGACAACAGAGATATTTAATAGGCTGGACAGTTTGCAACAACTTGAAGCAAATGGAACACCGACCCTTTAATTCCAACAGGGGCAATGCTAAGAAGTTTTCAAAATACGTGGGGAAAACAGGCACTTTCAAATTATTCAGCTTTCGGAAGTTATCTATTTAATTCTATTTTAAATTTAATTTATTTTGATACAGTAATGGTTTAGATTGTACATTATTCGATTTAATTTGTCTTTCTCTACTCTGTATTTTTTTAACACGACCCCACAATTGCAAGTTTCAAGTTCTAGTAACCATCCGGTCAAAATAAAGGCTTTACTTACTTTCGTTTTCTATCGCTCAAAAAAACCAAGAATGAACGGCTTTTTTTCCCCTGCTTCCTTTCAACTGCCGACTTTGATCGCAACTGCGATGATAATTCCAAGGGCACCAAAAGAGCAAATTTAAAAAGCCTTTGAGAAAAATTTCTAGGCTCTTTGTAATCTATAAACTAAGACTGTCAGAGCTGTTTTTTTTATCTCCTAGAAGAATTTGACTTGTTCGGAAATCTTAGCTGAAATTTTAAGTGTCCGAAAATTTTAGGGAATAATATACTGTTGATATCTTCATTTCAGAAATTGCTAGCTGAACGTGGCCTTCTAAGAACCTCCCAGCGAACCCGATTTGCTCATCCCAAATTAAACTGTTAGGTGACTTTTTTAAGTGCCCAAAATTGCAAAAATATGAATCCCCTCCGAAAACGTAAGGGACTGCTCTTAATTCGCTGGTTACGAATGTTCTAGGTGACGTTTTAGAAAAGTAATCTATTGCTGTTTGTCAATGTAGAACAGAAAGTCTTAGACCAGTTTGGCTCTACCAAACAGATATTGAACCGAAGACGATAACTGGGTGCCCCTGATGCTTTATCATTTTAATTTCATCCTTTGATTGACAGGAGAGGGAGAGGCTTACTGTTTCATATCGAAGCCCGAAGCAGTTCTTTGTTTCTTTGTTGCGCCAGTTGCATTGATAATGCTCTTCAATGCATTTGCATTGGTGCATACCGTCTTGCACATTGTAAAGACAAGGAAGGTAAGACTAAGCTATTAGATGTGCGTTTATCAGATTTTTGTATAGCATTCAAAACGATGTACTGAATAAATAAAATAGTTACTGTCTGAATGATTGAGGATGGCAGTCCGCCACACTCGCCAAGTGAGTGAACATCGTCTACTCGACTAAAGGATGATCGCTGCCTAACCACACATCGACGGGTCTTGTACTGCAAGGCTGAAACTGACAGATGGACTCCTGAGTACCTCATTGACAATTGTAACACGGAAACCTTTAGTCTCACGCAAATCATCACGAATCAATTAATTGTTCGACTGCTGAGTAGCCAACTGATTTTCGAAATGCGGCTCCTCAGGGAATAATAAATGAACTGCTGCTATACCGACCGGAAGTCTATGTTCCTTACTGCTAGAGAGCAAGGACTAGCTTTTACGAGAAGGTAGCACAACCGTACCATTGACAAATGTCTCTTAAACCAGACACAGTTTCGCATGCAGAAGGAACACACTTTGTGTAACGGTTACGTCTTCCTTGCTTGGGGCAATCCCAACAACAAATAACTTTTATTTTCCAGAGAACGCAGAAGGTAACCAATCAGCGGCATAGCACCGGCGTAGCCTGGATTTGCGTCAAAATGGCGTCAGTCATGGGAGTGACATGGATTCTTGGAATCGCTGCCAACGTTCAAGCCTTGTCATTTCTGTGGTACCCGTATGTTGTTCTGAACAGTCTTCAAGGTATTATACTCTTTCTTCGTTTTATTTCCTAATTGCTCTTACTTTTTTTTGCATATCCTGACATGTCACAATTATGATGCCAACCGAGGTTTTGGATGAGGGCGCATGCAGCTCTTACATGCAAAGGCTCTCGCTAGAAGGGAATCTTTGTTATATTTTTCCCCCATTAGCATAAGTTGTTGTTGTTGTTGTTGTTTTTATGGCTACTAACTCGCCCGTTGGAAATTTAACTAAGTTTAACACGTTCTTTTACTTTTTAAAGTCAATTTGTTAATAGCACGATGCCCTCTATCAGCAAACACGTATGTAAATGAGACAAGGTGTAAAGAATGACGTCAGCAAAGATTTGCCTATTTTCATTGATATGTTTGCGCCGAATTGGCCACGCGCGATACGTAAATTAGCACGCGTTTTCTCTAGAGACCATCGTAATACCCATGGGTATTGAGCAGAGTATTTATTCGACCTCCACACTTGTAGTCGCCCTGTTATGCGTTCATGCCCCGAGAGGTCGCTACAGAGCACCCCCTTTTTTGCCTTCGTTTCCACGTTTCCGTCGCTGAGCCTAATTTCCTTATGGCCGAAGCTCCTGTTCCTATTCCTCCAGATGTTTTGGTGGCTGCTCTTCCCGCTGCCGAAGCCGCAGCTGAAGCCGAAGTTCCTGCTGCCGGCGATAATCCGGTTGCTCCCGCTGAAGAGGTAAGCTGGTTTCTCTCGCTTTACTGTGGTTGTTTTTTGCTCGCTTCGTGGTCCACTTTTTAAATGTGTGGCGTGTGTCGCCTTTGCTTCATGGCGTGTGTCGCCTTGCAAGTTTGTTTTCCTGGCGTGTGTCGCCTTCTAAGTTTGTTTTCATGGCGTGTGTCGCCTTACAACTTTGTTTTCATGGCGTGTGTCGCCTTCAATTTAGTCTTGATGGCGTGGGTCGCCGTTTGAACAAGTTTTTGGCGTGTGTCGCCTTCTAAGTTTGTTTTTATAGCGTCTGTCGCCTTCTAAGTTCGTTTTCATGGCGTGTGTCGCCTTACAACTTTGTTTTCATGGCGTGTGTCGCCTTCAATTTAGTCTTGATGGCGTGTGTCGCCGTTTGAACTAGTTTTTGGCGTGTGTCGCCTTCTAAGTTTGTTTTCATGGCGTGTGTCGCCTTCTAAGTTTGGTTTTCTCGGCGTGTGTCGCCTTACAACTTTGTTTTCATGGCGTGCGTCGCCTTCAATTTAGTCTCGTTGGCGTGTGCCTCCTCCTAAGTTTGTTTTCATGGCGTGTGTCGCCTTACAAGTTTGTTTTCATGGCGTGTGTCGCCTTTAATTTAGCCTTGATGGCGTGTGTCGCCGTTTTAACTAGTTTTTGGCGTGTGTCGCCTTCTAAGTTTCTTTCCTCGGCAACTGTCACCTTAAAATTTGTTTCCTTACCGTGTGTCGCTAACCAAGTTTGTTTTTCATGGCGTGTGTCGCCTTTTGGTATACTTTGGTGGCGCGTTTCGCCTCGAATTTTGTAGATGAGTAAATAAATGAATAAATTATATAACCTTCTCTGCAAGGCGGAAAGCCAGTTTTAGCGTACCGGTCGATTCTATCTAAAATGTTTTTGCGGTCAGAGGCGTAAGAGTTGACACGGTGTTGTTTTCCCTACATGCTCTGTTAATATTTTGTTTCCATTTTTCGCACCTCACGAGTTTTAGTTTAACGACGTTGTGTAATTTTTCACTTAGTACTGCCGCGTGTAATCGGTTACGCGCATTTGTTGGGTCGGTGCGTGTAGGGCGCTTGATCTCCGCATGTAATGTGCGTGTAATACTCGCGCGTAAACATGATATTTTTATCCCCTTTGTCCGATACTGTTGTTGTCTCAGTATGCTCAATTGTGGTAAATATTTTCCTCCTTGCGCTACTTTGTTTCCTGACCTCAATTTATTTTGACTTTTTCGCCAGGCTGAGATGACCGTAAGAGAACTCCAAAATCAGCTTATGGAATTAAAAAGAACGTCCGCGTCCAATTCCGTTGGGGCTGCCCTTTTGTCACTTCAACAAGAGCTTGCTAAGCCTCCCCCGGTGTTCGACCCCTACAAAGCTCTCGCTGGATTAGAATCGCTGGTAGATTTGGCACGGGACACTGCAGACGCCAGGACTAAACGTCTCAGCACGATTCTACGCCAATGCCGCCCCCTCCTGGGCAAGCCGCAGTTCCAAAGCATTTTATTAAAGTTGGTCGGAGACAAAGAAGATGTTGAAGTGGCGAAAGCTATCCAGAAGTCCCTGCGCCCTTCCGCTTCATGGGGGCCCAGTATGCCTCCGCGTCCGCCTGGTCCAGGTTTCTCCCGGAGGTCTTCTGATTTTAGCTATGCTCCGCGTCCACCGCCTACATGCTTCAATTGTCGCAGGCGTGGCCATATTGCTAGATTTTGCCCAAGGAACTAAGCCGTTTTTGTTTGCTTTTGTCACTATGATTTGTTGAATAAATGTTAACTTGTACTTGGACATGAGATGTGTTTTATTTTACTCCGGGATCGTCTCTTTAGGGCACTTCCGCTATCAATTTGGTCGATCTGGGACGGGTTTTCTAAACAATACCCGATACTCTGTCTGTGACGGGGTCCCTGGATCGGCCTAGTTGGTGGCTCCCCTTTTCTGTACCTGTTTGCTTTTGTAGTTGTTTACTTCCCCTTCTTCTTTTTGCCTTGCCCGTTCTAGGTGTCTCCTAAATTGTTTGACCTTCATTTAAAGAGGGCTCAAGAATCTGTTAGGTCCACACCCATTTGGTGTAACTGGAAAGGGGAGCCTGCCAGCTGGGCCGTTCCACTCCCGTCTGCCTGGATGGTGGCGTCCGGAAAGTTCCACGCTTCTCCTGATCTTCTTCGTTTCCGTGACCCCTCGTTTTTCATTCCAGGTTCCATCCACCACAGCCTTCCTATGTGGTCAGAGATCCTACAAGATTCCCCCAACCGTTCAGCATTTCTTCGCTACCTGGAGTTTGGTATAGATGTAAAAGAGTTTTTCACTGAGTTTAGGGGTACTTTTCAAGGTCGAGTTTATAGCAGCCCTTTACCCCCTCGCGCTCTCTTCCCCAACAACAGAAGCTGCCAAGCCTTTTCTGAATTTATATCTAACACTATTTTGGAACGGGTCGCCAATGGATCCTTGTCTGTCTGGGGGAAAGTTGGAGAAGTGTCACCCCCTCACCTGGTTATGCCGATCACTGTGGAGCCATCTAAGCCTCGCATGTGCCACGACGAGAGATTCCTCAATCTGTGGATCAAAGATCTCCCTTTTTCTTTGGATCTTATTACTGACCTTCCCCGATACGTTCACAAGGGTAATTTTCAAACCACTTGCGACGATAAGAGTGGCTATGACCATATTCGTCTTTCGACAGAAAGTCGAACCTACTTTGGACTTGAGTGGAGTGGCTGGTTCTTCGTTTTCAATACCCTCCCCTTTGGTTGGAAGGCTAGCGCGTACCTGTATCATTCTGTCGGTCTGGTTGCTACTAGTTATATTCGTTCTCATGGCGTACCCTGTTCCCAGTACATAGACGACCGCCATTTTGGGCAACTTCAAGTCCGCCGTAATGCCCCTCCTTGTTCGTGGTCTGACTTTCAGCGTGCTCCAGCAGCCCTTTATATCGCATGTTACATCCTCATCGATCTTGGCTACTTCATTGGTCTTAAAAAGTCCACTCTTGTACCTACACAAGCGCCTATTTTTCTGGGGTATATCATAGACTCTGTCAAAACTGCGTTCTTGATGCCGCCCGACAAGAAGATTAAATTCGCTTCACTGAGGGAAGATCTACTTAGCCACAAGACAGTATCTTTGAAGTCACTGCAGAAATTTGTGGGCAAGATTAACTCCTTCACACTTGTCGTCCCTGCCGCCAGGTTATTTTCTCGTGTGGCCTGCCTCGCGATGTCAAGGGCATCTAAGTCTCCAAGAGCTATTCCCGTTTCCCGCGAATTAAAGGCGGAGTTCGAGCACTGGCGTTTCCTTGATTCTTGGTCTGGGTTTTTGCCTTGGAAAGACGAAAAACATTTCCAGTTGGATGTCTTCTCTGATGCTTCGGACTCTGGTTGGGGTGGCATCCTCCGACTTCCCGACCAACCTCGGCAAGAATTACACGGTCATTGGGATCTGTCCGAAAGTGACCTACCCATCGTGGTAAAGGAAGCATTGGCCCTTCTCTATGTTCTGCAAAATGTTGCTGGTTTGATCTCAAACGCTAGAGTTGATTGTTTCGTTGACAGCGCGGCCCTAGTTGCTTGCTGGAGAAAGGATGGTTCTAGGAACACCCGCGTTAACAACACTCTTAAAGAAATCTTCCATTTAACGTTATCTGCTAATTTGCAAGTCATTTTGCACTTTGTCCCTTCTCAACAAAATCCGGCGTATTCTCCGTCTCGCATTCCCTCAGATCGGGACTGCACGCTTAGCCCTGCGTCTTGGCTCATTGTACAACGAGCATTTGGCCCACACACCATCGATCTTATGGCTACATCTGCAAATGTCCAGAAAGATTCTTCTGGTAGGGCACTCCCTTTTTTTGCACCGTCACCCTCACCACAGGCTCTCGGCGTCAACGTTTTCTCGCAGACTCTGTCTCCATCCCCCAGTGCGTATGCGTTTCCTCCGTTCGTGCTTGTCGGCCCCCTGATTAGATTCCTCACATCTCAAAGCTGCCCCTACACGATTGTAGTACCAGACCTTCGTCCAAGAAAATACTGGTGGCCGCTTCTCGTCTCGTCCTGTGTTGAGTCTCTCAAGCTGGGTTCCAAAGGAGATCACAACATTCTGCTTTTCCCGACAAATACCGGCGTTGAATCTAGGCCACTTCAATGGGACTTATGGGTATTCCGAATTTGCCCGGTTTAAATTCTTAACATAGAAGAGAACGCGTTTTCCTTATATTCAGAGCTTTGGCCCTCGGTGTTTTATATTGTACTTATTATTTGTGTAATTCCTCATTAAAGTGCTTCAGCCCATTTGTTTTTGCATTTTTTCCTCTTTTTAGTCTCCCGCGAATGTTCCACGCATTTGGAAGCCTGCCTCCTCGTGTCCTGACTGCTCTTACGCCAACGACTGTGGTTTTAACTTTTGCCAAAATTGTGGATTTCAACCCGCTCCCCCTTCGGTCCCGTCTAGCACTGCCAGGGTTTCCCTTGATCTGCCTGCGATTGATCGCAGAATCTCCTGTCTTCAATCTGCCAGAGCTGCTAAACCACATGAAAGACAGAAATGTAAATTACATTTGGAACTGGAGTCCTTTTTGTCTTCTCTCCCTACCCCTAAGTCTCCCATCTCTGCTTCCCCAAAAGACCTCATCAGATTTCTCGTATGGAAGGACTCTAAGGGGAAAACCAAGATTCACGTGCCTAGCTGTCCTAATTTTGGCTCTCATTCCAAGCGGAAATGTAGCTGCCCCTCTAGATTGGCCGCTGGTACAGTTGATAGCACAATTAAGAAATTGCGTTCTATTTTTAATTCTCTTGGCCGGTCTGGCGTGTGGTCAGGGTTATCTCCTGGTAACCCAGCAGCTCATCCGTCTGTCAAGGAATACCTCGCTTCTATCTCCGAGGAACAAGCAAGAGCAAGAGTCTCGCCTCGCCAAGACGTGCCTTTTTTCTTCGACAAGTTCTCTAAACTCTGCTATTACCTCCGTAAGCAGACATTTCCTCCATCCATATCCCCCCTGGAAAGGTACATCGTGAGCCGTGATCTGGCCTTCTTCTGCCTAGATTTCTACTCCAGTGACAGAGCATCTGACCTCGGCCGTGTTTTTACTAAAGAGGTTCTCCTGCTTCCTGGAAAACAAGGCTTATTGTTTCACCACAAGTTCGGGAAAACGCTTCGAGGAAAGGACTCCAATATCTTTGCTGTTAAGAAATGCCCTCATGACAGCATAGTCTGTCCCGTCGTTAACCTCACTACATATGTTAAGCTGGCTGACCTCATGAATATCAAACTTCGGGAGGGCTTTTTGTTCCGTGCCACTGACCCAAAGGGCCGCGTCTCCACAAAGCCTTTCCTTGGCTCTACTGTAGCTAACCGCCTACGCCTCCATCTCACGACTCTGAAACTTCACGAGGGCGAAACTATGCACAGTTTTAGGAGTGGTTGTTCCATAACCCTATCCCTCCTTGGTGCCTCAGATGACCAAGTGGCTAGACACGTTGGATGGAAAAGCGTGCAGACGGCTCAATATTATTCTCAAGTCCCCAAAGTTATGGAGTTGTCGCTCCCGGCTTCTCTTCTTGCCCAGGGCTCTGTTAAGGGGAGGGATAATATTTCCCCTGCAGAATCGTTGGGGGCCGAGTTTCGAGCTCGTAATAATCTCGAAGGACTTTCCCTCGCTTTCCCTTGAAACATTGTATCTATCTTCCCCTTTTTGAATAAATTGAGCTTCTGAGATTGGGAGGAATGTGAGTCTCTTAAAGTATATGTTGGGTTATTTGCGGCAATTTGTGCTTAAGTAAGAAATTATTTTCGCCCATATCTTAGTATCTTTGCGTGTGCCATAGAGGTGCAGCATTACAATGAAAATTCTACTACTATTTTCATTGATATGATTGCGCCGAATTGGCCACGCGCGATACGTAAATTAGCACGCGTTTTCTCTAGAGACCATCGTAATACCCATGGGTATTGAGCAGAGTATTTATTCGACCTCCACACTTGTAGTCGCACTGTTATGCGTTCATGCCCCGAGAGGTCGCTACAGAGCACCCTTGTCCCACCCACCTCCCCTCAGCGACGGAAACCTCCATCCTGCTGCACTTCTTCGCATGCGCGGAAATTATTTTCGCCCATATCTTAGTATCTTTGCGTGTGCCATAGAGGTGCAGCATTACAATGAAAATTCTACTACTATTGGTTTAGGAAACAATGGGGCACAAAAGTACACAACACAAACAGTGAGGCCTGATCCTAAACGCATTTAGAGCTCTGTCCCATGCTTGTCTAATGAGATTATAGGAATTATTAAAGACCTGAGTGGATTCTATAATTTCTTAAGCTGTCTTTTCCATTGGAACGATTAAGAGGGATGATCGTAAGGGCTGGAGCATGTAAGATGAGAGGCTCGTTGATTGTTAAACCGAAGGAAGAAAACAAGGCTGCGAGGAGCTTTAGGGTCAGATACAGTTGAGGAAGGTCACCCTCTTAAATTCACCCACTAATATATAGCGGTGGTTCCGCGACGTTGGTCTGGGAAGAGAAAACGAGGCGATTTCGTGAAGTTCTTAATTAACTTGCCTTCATTATCAAGAGGGATGAGGGCTGGAGCAAAAAAGACGAGGTGCTCGTCGAAAGGGGAAAACATGCAAGGCTACGAGGAGAGTTAGGGTCAGATACAATTGAGCATATAGTCTCCCCCTTTACTTCCTTTCCCTATATAACCGTCGTTCCCTAACGTCAGTATGGAAAGGAAAAACGGACCAATTTTGAAAAGTCAACAATTAACTTCCTTTCATTTAAACCGTGCTCGAATTTTAAAATCTGACTATACTTGAGGATCTTTTATCTTTTTGCACATAATCGAAACCAGTTAATTTTCATCGTTTGTGGACTGTCAAAGGCTTTGTTTTAAATACTCCAATTGAACAATATTTATTCGTTATAATCACCAGCAGTCCTGTAATTTAGTTTCTTTTTGTTACCTCACATTAATTTTGTAGCTCCCTCAGTGTCGTTAACTTTTCCGTCGATTTCCAACTACTTTTCTGTGCACGATGTGGTCACAAATGAATACGAATACTCATTTTGAATGACTTGATCTTAGTGAAAGTTTCCCTCTGGCCACGCTTCAAAAGTGTCATCATCATCGTCATCGTTATCAACAACCAGTGCTCAGTAAACTGTGGAGCGTATCATAGGTTGGATCTGCTTCTTAGATTTCAAGCAATAAATAATCTACCTTCGCTTCTCAGACCAATCGCAGCTTCAGTAAAAAAAAAAAAAAAAAAAAAAACACGGTTTCTCTCTCTGCTTTGTAGTAGATAGCCGGCTCAAGTGACATTGCACTTGAAGTGGGCATATGTAGAATGTGTACCGTTAGCTCTAAGAGGCTAAGGTTTCCAAGTATAGTGAATGTTGAAGTGTTCTTAGCATTTCGTTTGTCCACTGCATTTAGTGGTTTTATGTATGCATGTTTCACAGGTCTGTTCATCTTCTTGTCATTTGCTGCCAGTGGAAGGTCTCTGGAGCTATATAGAGCCAAAATAGCCATGTTAAGGAATCGGTGCTCCTCGAATGCAGCTAAAAATACAGCGAGGACAAAGGACAAGATCGTGGTCACTCGGTCCGGAGAAACTTGGTGTCCCGACGTTCAAGATTGCGAAGAGATTCCTCTGTAAAAGCGAGACTTTTCCATGCAATATGATATAACAATAGTAATGGTAGAGTTCAGTTTTCTATCATATTTCTTTAAAGTACCCTTGTGACCAAAAACTCAATTATTTTTGTTTGGATTTCAAAACTATGTTAACTAAACATTAAGCGGCCAAACTTTTAAGCCTTGATTCTAAAAAGACCCCTGTTTATTTTAACTGGATTTTCCCCATTTATTGTTTCGCCATTACTAACTTTAAAATCTCGAGAGAACTGGATCGAGGAGAAAATGACGTCAAAGGCTCACTAATTTAAGATTTCAATGCGTGTGTACGCCGCAGAATTATTATGCAGCACGGGAGTTTTGGGCTTTCAGACTTTAAACTCGCGGTTTGTTTATATAATAAGCTGCATTCACACGCTGAAATTTTAAGCTAGTGAACCTTTGACGTCACTTTTCCTTGAGGTCCAATCGACCAATTTTGAACGTGAGTAATGGCGGACCGTGAAATCCAAAACTCACACTCAAAGTAAACGGCCTTTGGATGAAAATCAAAGATCAAATTTTGCCAGTCAGGTGTTAAGCAAACACACTTTCAAAATCTGAAAGAAAAAAAAAAACACATGGGCACTTTAACATGGTCGAAATTAGAAAGAAGTGGGCAGTAGTAGCGTTATATGATGTGATCGGAAATTGATTGCACCAGTTAAGTTTAAATTCAAGGGAAATTAACAAGTGTCTTTAGAACGAATAACGTGTTTTCACTCACATGATCAGTAATCTTGTTTTTCCACGGAAACGAAAGAAAAGGTTTGCATGATAATGAAGCTCAGTTCCCGGAGGATTAGTTGACTTGAGGACACCAACATGGCCGTCGTTCTTTTGTTTTGGGACAACAACATGGTCTCCGTGATGTCACGTGAAAAAACTCTATACGCAAAACAACGCGATAAAATAATGAAACCTAAAATCAATTTCTATCCTTCCAGTAATAGGAACAAGGGAATTTAAAGTAACGACAACGGCTACGACAACGCCGTAAAAAAGGAAAAATATTTGTGCATCGCCCGCACAACTTAGTATAAATTTAGCAGCTACTTCTGCGGTACATGACAATGACGTGAAATCGTAAAAATTGAGGTTTTAACGACAACGTGAGCTTACAAATGTGAACGTTTGATTTTCTATTCAGTTTTTCTCTGAAATCAGTCGTTCCAATTTATTTTTAGTATACTTCGTTTACATTGTACCACGTGAACGAAATGGAAAAATTGCGATAGAGCCGCTCTATTTGAGGTGACATTTTCTTCAGGGCTCTAGTGGGTATCCAATCAAAACCCATAGCTTTGTTAGGGTTGAGTTTTTTCAGAGTACTGAGAACCTCATCATACTCGATCTTACAAAATTCGACCGTGTTTGCTCTGTGTTTCTCTTTGATTTTATTAACACTGTCATGGTTCGTGATGTTATCTTTTGGGAAATTGTTTGGTATGTCTCCAATGTCCTCTGCTATTCTTGAGAAGTATTCTGCTAAGATTTTTGCTACTTCGCACTGTTTTTGAACAGTGTTATCTCCCACTTTGAGTATAACGTCTTGGTCACTTTTGCCTTTGCTGCTCATAAAAGGCGAGAAGGCTTTATAAAAGGATCTAGAATTTTCTTTTAGATTGACCGCTTTAGTTCTCCAGTAGTTTTTAATTGCTCTTCTCCTAAGACGAGTTGCGGTATTCCTCCAGTAACGCATTTCATCCAAGCTCTCTTGTGTTTGCAATCTTTTGTATCTTTTTGCATATTTCCTCTTCTTTCTTATGACCTCTTTCCATTCCGGGGTAATGTAAGGCACGTCTCTTTCCCTAACTCTTATTTTCTTTATCGGCATATGATGGTCGAGCACTTTTGTTATTTCTTTGTGCCAAGACGAGTACTGGTCATTAGGAGAGCTGGTGTTATTTAAGTCCACGTTGGTCATGGCTTGTCGCATATCTGATTTAAAACTATCTTCGTCTAGATCCTTAAAGCTTCTAAAAGTTATAATCTTTGAGGGATAGATTTTCACTCTAGGTTTCAAAAAACCATATATCAGTGCGTGATCACTAAGGCCAAAGTCGGCTACTCTTGTGATGTCAAACAGGTCAGATCTATTGGTAAGAAGGACATCGATCAGAGTCTTGCTAGCAGGAGTAATTCTTGTGTAATCCTTAATTAGGCATTGAAGGTCGAATATATCCTCCAAATCTTCTAGTACCTTTCCTTCTGTGCTGTTCGGCTTACATTTACCCATGTTTAGGTCGCCTAGGATCATAACAGTTTGTCTTTGTTCCAGAGCACAGGTCATTAGGTGATTCATTTCGTTTTGTAAAGCTGTAAAATAGTTACTAATCGATACTCTAGAAGGAGGTCTGTATAAACCAAGTACAATCGAGCTGTTTTCGCCTATTTCTACATCAAGAGCGATGGACTCCAGTGTTTTATAATCTCTTGATGGTTTCAATCTTTTTACAGCAATTCCTGTTTTGACATAAGCAATTACTCCTCCTCCGCCTTTTGCTCTGTCATTACGACACATACGATAGCCTGTTAACTTGAACCGGTTGTTGGGGTATGAACAGTCGATCTTTGTCTCAGTCAGTATCAACAGGCTGGCTTTTAGCGCTTTGTTGATTTCCTTTAGCTCGTCGAACTTGTTCTGAATGCTGTTTATGTTCAAGTGTATAAGCAAATCTTGGTTGTGATGTGTTTGTCTCATGTTTGACATCATGCACAAAGGGTCTTATTCAGAACTAATCGAGTGTGTCGAGTCGTTTTGGTCTTGTGAAAAATCTATCGTGGAGTTGAAGCTTAGATCTCTGGGAAGAGCATTCAAGAGACACATTGTACAGATCCAACAACTGCGTCTGAGCTGCAATTGGAGGTAATTATTCACAGACATGCCAGCGCACTTAATGATGTGATAGAGAAATTTACATGTTTGACATTGCACCGTTCGGTGGTTCGTTGCAATCGTTCTCTCACATGTTGTACATTTGGTTTTAGCACTTGGTCCGGGGTTTGGATTTATATCTCCACACATAGCTAGTCTAATTAAATTAAAACTAGCTGTTGAATTTGAATAGTAGTTTACCTTCGAGGCTAGATAAGCTTTCTTTCTCGTCGACATCAAGCCAGTTAATGGCCC
>NC_090888.1:5941891-5944391 GCF_036669925.1 Montipora capricornis | reverse complement strand
GAAAATACTGCGCATGCCATCCCATAACACTGCCCCTTTAAATTTGTTTAATTGAATGTCATCCACCCACACCGAGGCCGCATCGTGCTTTTGGTCAAGTCGTGCGTGTCCGGCTGTTACCAGTACGTGAGGCGTGGAAGAAAAGCTTTTACGAAAGAAGAATTTTGAAAAACGGTAAAGGATAGGGGTAAAAGTTTTTTATTTTATTTTATTTTTTTTAATAAAGGTAATGTTTATAGAGAGAAAGCAGGCTGTCGTAGCTCTTTTCTGTAGCTAACCAAGAATGATACGCTTTTGCAATTGGTTCCGTCCCACCATTCTGTCATGGTTGTTAGTCCAGCCACTGCCTTTATCGGTGCTTCTTGGAAAGCCAAGTAGTCAACGAATGTGAGCCCGCTATCAGGTGTTAGGCGGTCGTTTCTTCCCGCCTTTAGTACACACACGTCAAACAATGCGAATTTGACATTCTCGGCCCAGGCCACCGCAGCATCGTCTAGCTTCCGGTGTAGTTGAACTAATTGATGGATATCAGTACGTAAACTAATTCACGGGTGGACACGAAACTCGTCTTAAATTGAACGAATCTACATTTGACGTCAACTGTATCTAGAGTGAGCGTAACGCGACCTCTCTGAATGACAAACGTTGGAAATCAAGAACATGGGAGAGCGTTGAGATTGTAAATGTTTCTAATGCAAGGAAGAATAGACCAGTTATTTTGAAGTTTCTATTTCTTTATATGTAATTATCTTCAAAAATGAGTGATGAATTAATGCAATAATCGATTCCTGGCCCAATCATGATATTGTAACCAATTTCTAGCGAAGGTCCGAATGAGGAAGGAACAGAAACTGGAAAGTATTCAGTTTGGCATACTGGTGTGATTTAAATTCTTTTAACGTTTTCTGTTACTGCATAAACCATCTTCAAATGGCAACACTCACGTTTACAGCCTCCATAATGCTTGATTCCAGGCTCTTCTTTGTCTTTAAAGACTTGAGTGAATCCGTTGTTATCGCAGAGGGACTCAGATTCATTTGTAGCATATGGAATGCAGACACACGAATGACTGGTTGCATCGCCTTGCAAACTCCGTAGTAATATGGGCAAGTGACTTCGTTACATGGGTGATAACCTGAGAGAAATTTCATAGTTTAGCCGAGATCCAAATGAATATGGTTTTATAGCAAAGTTCTAAGTTTTAAACGTCACGTTTGCTTCTTTTTTTAAACTGGATTAAACGGTGGAAGACTGGGAAGACACTAAAATAGTCCTTTTCTTAATTTTTGCGTTGAACGAAAGAGAACGAATAGTAATCAAATCGCTTGTCGAAATCAGTCACACGGGTATCGGTCGATAACATTCCAGTTCACATCTTGGCCGCCATTTTGGGACGTCTGTCTCTGTATCTGGAGCACTTCACCTTAATCACATGTCGAAATCCAAGTGACAGTAGTTCTCGGAATGCGTACTTGCGTAATTGAGACTTCGTATTTCATGGAGGCATGCACTCTGATGCGTTACCTTCCTTTGACTTGAACAACAACATGTCAAACAGGTATGACAGCAACAACAACAATGACAACAAGGTATTACAAAACATGTCGAAATCCAAGTGACAGTAGTTCTCGGAATGCGTACTTGCGTAATTGAGACTTCGTATTTCATGGAGGCATGCACTCTGATGCGTTACCTTCCTTTGACTTGAACAACAACATGTCAAACAGTTTACAAAATTGGCTGTTTTTGTGGAACTTCTAATTGGTGTTCTGGAGTTGAACGCACTTAACTGGTGTGTGATTATCCAGTCTACTTACGGCCTCTATCCTGAACGAAGCCGAAACATTTGGAAGGAAAAAATAAGTTTGTTCTACATAACTGTTTTCTTTTACAAATTCACGAGATTGAACCTAATTTTAGCCATTGCAACTTCAAATGATGCCATGATTCGTTGCGCGTAGTGCGTTGTGCGGACCTTACAAACGACTCATCGACGACATCAACAACAGACAAACAACACACTGATTTACTCTATCACAGTACTGCCCAACGTATTCTACGATACACGTAGAGACCTTATACCTATAGACGGATAGTTTAGTTTTCGCAGCCAAATATATCTAGGCTCAACTGACAGTCAACCAATAATATCAACGAGCGGAGTTCTTATAGTATCTAGTGACGTTACACAAATCACTTGACTCTGAAGATGACTTCCGCTCAGGTTGTCGAAACGTCAGTTAATATCATCTCAAACAGTCGTTGCGTGTCAGGACTTCACTCACGCGGACGATCTTACTTTCTGGGTTCAAACCATTTACTATTATACTTACATTCCGCAGTGATGTAGATGACAGTGATTGGGTCGTTAGGCGTGTCCTACCGTTGGATATCTTTCAGATAAACCTCAAATTCCGTGCTCGTTACCTTCTGAAGTAACAAGTTAAAAAGAAAGTTAAGTTGACGCATTTGGGAATCAGGTCTTAATTGAAACTCTGGT
>NC_090888.1:5931891-5934391 GCF_036669925.1 Montipora capricornis | reverse complement strand
TTCACATCCCACCCTTGAAATAATCCCGGGATACTCACGATAGGCCAATTCACTGTCTCGATAGCTGCGTTGCCAGCGTGGTTGTCCTGATGGTGTAGTGGTCATCACACCCTACCGGTATTCAGGGGGACGTGGGTTCAAATCCCGCTCAGGGCAATTCTTCATGTTTTTCATTCGCTATAATTAATCAGTTGATTAACGGGATGGGTTTCATTTCTTCATTCTACGGTCTATATAAATAAGCCTGCATCATTAACTTGATCCCTCTGATTAGCTGATGCCTAAGTTGGTGTTTACCTGTGAATCGTTAGTCGATCCTTAGGTTTAAGGCTATGAAGGGGTTTAGGCTTTCCCATCCCACCCGTGAAAGAATCCCGGGATACTCACGATAGGCCAATTCACTGTCTCGATAGCTGCGTTGCCAGCGTGGTTGTCCTGATGGTGTAGTGGTCATCACACCCTACCGGTATTCAGGGGGACGTGGGTTCAAATCCCGCTCAGGGCAATTCTTCATGTTTTTCATTCGCTATAATTAATCAGTTGATTAACGGGATGGGTTTCATTTCTTCATTCTACGGTCTATATAAATAAGCCTGCATCATTAACTTGATCCCTCTGATTAGCTGATGCCTAAGTTGGTGTTTACCTGTGAATCGTTAGTCGATCCTTAGGTTTAAGGCTATGAAGGGGTTTAGGCTTTCCCATCCCACCCGTGAAAGAATCCCGGGATACTCACGATAGGCCAATTCACTGTCTCGATAGCTGCGTTGCCAGCGTGGTTGTCCTGATGGTGTAGTGGTCATCACACCCTACCGGTATTCAGGGGGACGTGGGTTCAAATCCCGCTCAGGGCAATTCTTCATGTTTTTCATTCGCTATAATTAATCAGTTGATTAACGGGATGGGTTTCATTTCTTCATTCTACGGTCTATATAAATAAGCCTGCATCATTAACTTGATCCCTCTCATTAGCTGATGCCTAAGTTGGTGTTTACCTGTGAATCGTTAGTCGTTCCTTAGTTTTAAGGCTATGGAGGGGTTTAGGCTTTCCCATCCCACCCGTGAAAGAATCCCGGGATACTCACGAGAGGCCAATTCACTGTCTCGATAGCTGCGTTGCCAGCGTGGTTGTCCTGATGGTGTAGTGGTCATCACACCCTACCGGTATTCAGGGGGACGTGGGTTCAAATCCCGCTCAGGGCAATTCTTCATGTTTTTCATTCGCTATAATTAATCAGTTGATTAACGGGATGGGTTTCATTTCTTCATTCTACGGTCTATATAAATAAGCCTGCATCATTAACTTGATCCCTCTGATTAGCTGATGCCTAAGTTGGTGTTTACCTGTAAATCGTTAGTCGATCCTTAGGTTTAAGGCTATGAAGGGGTTTAGGCTTTCCTATCCCACCCGTGAAAGAATCCCGGGATACTCACGATAGGCCAATTCACTGTCTCGATAGCTGCGTTGCCAGCGTGGTTGTCCTGATGGTGTAGTGGTCATCACACCCTACCGGTATTCAGGGGGACGTGGGTTCAAATCCCGCTCAGGGCAATTCTTCATGTTTTTCATTCGCTATAATTAATCAGTTGATTAACGGGATGGGTTTCATTTCTTCATTCTACGGTCTATATAAATAAGCCTGCATCATTAACTTGATCCCTCTGATTAGCTGATGCCTAAGTTGGTGTTTACGTGTGAATCGTTAGTCGATCCTTAGGTTTAAGTCTATGAAGGGGTTTAGGCTTTCCCATCCCACCCGTGAAAGAATCCCGGGATACTAACGATAGGCCAATTCACTGTCTCGATAGCTGCGTTGCCAGCGTGGTTGTCCTGATGGTGTAGTGGTCATCACACCCTACCGGTATTCAGGGGGACGTGGGTTCAAATCCCGCTCAGGGCAATTCTTCATGTTTTTCATTCGCTATAATTAATCAGTTGATTAACGGGATGGGTTTCATTTCTTCATTCTACGGTCTATATAAATAAGCCTGCATCATTAACTTGATCCCTCTGATTAGCTGATGCCTAAGTTGGTGTTTACCTGTGAATCGTTAGTCGATCCTTAGGTTTAAGGCTATGAAGGGGTTTAGGCTTTCCCATCCCACCCGTGAAAGAATCCCGGGATACTCACGATAGGCCAATTCACTGTCTCGATAGCTGCGTTGCCAGCGTGGTTGTCCTGATGGTGTAGTGGTCATCACACCCTACCGGTATTCAGGGGGACGTGGGTTCAAATCCCGCTCAGGGCAATTCTTCATGTTTTTCATTCGCTATAATTAATCAGTTGATTAACGGGATGGGTTTCATTTCTTCATTCTACGGTCTATATAAATAAGCCTGCATCATTAACTTGATCCCTCTGATTAGCTGATGCCTAAGTTGGTGTTTACGTGTGAATTGTTAGTCGATCCTTAGGTTTAAGGCTATGAAGGGGTTTAGGCTTTCCCATCCCACCCGTGAAAGAATCCCGGGATACTCACGAGAGGCCAATTCACTGTC
>NC_090888.1:5904391-5916891 GCF_036669925.1 Montipora capricornis | reverse complement strand
CGACCGCAAGGAAATGGACAAGAGTGGAAACGCACCTGCAGAGCGTGCAAGCTATTGTTTTTGCCCACTAAATATGCAAATTTGTGACGTTCTCGTTGCCGTCGCCGTTTTCGTTGTTAAAGATCCCTGTTGTTGTTAAGAGCACCGCAAAAATATGTGCAAAAATGCGTGCTGCACAATTATGTTTCCTCTTTTAACCGACGTCGTTTTTGTTGACGACCGTGACTTAGATCTTAAAGTGCTCATTTACAGGGAGAGAAATCTTAAGGGAGATATGTGCTGGCGAATAGAAGTTACGATGAATTGTTGTTGCCGAGAAATATCATATTTAAATGCGTGAGTTGAAGTGCGTGACATGACAGGCTAGGGTTGGGGGTGACTCGTGTCAATGTATTGTATCCCCATCTATTGTTTTGAGGTTAGGTATTTGTGACCTTGCTACCACGCGGTTATTAGGGAGTTTAAGAAACCACGACGGCTACTGCGACGAAAACGTCACTTCAAAATATACGTTTGAGCTATTATAAGTATTTCGGGATTATTCCATCTTGTTTATATTATACAATATGGGTGAAGTGTCCTATAACTGGATTGGTACCGACGGCTTTGACGTAAAGAGTGAGACTGAAAGATTCACCGTAGTTTGTCCTTGTTGTCGTCAAAACCTTAAATTTGGTCATTTCACTTAATAATTTTGACGAGTACGGGAGAGAATTGTTCAAAATTGCGTGCCGTACGTGCAGCACGATCATTTTGGTTCTTTTAACCAATAATATTTCTGCTTTTTGGAGTTTTCGTTGCCCTAGCCATCGTCGTTTCTTAATTAAACTCCCTATCCTTTCGAGAGCACACACCGTGTAAAAATCTTACTTTTATCTCTCCCCCTCCCGTTGCCCTGTCCTCTTTTCTTCTTTCATTTTAAGTAATATGATATATAAATATATTATGTTATGTTCTTGGGCGAGGCACTTTACTCTGATGGTACCTCTCTCCACCCAGGCGCATAAATGGGTACCGGCGAATTTAATATTGGGGGTAGCCCTGCGATGGACTTGCATCCCATCCAGGAGGGGGTGGGGAGGAGAAATATTCCTAGTAGCAGACTTTACCTTTTTTACCTTTTCCAGTTTAATAAGGACCTCGAGCAAGGACGGCAACGATAGCTACGATAACGTTGTCTAAGAATATATTTTCAAGTTATTGTAATAATTTCCCATTTATCCCAATTCGCTCGGCATGGGAAGCGTGTATCAACATTCCAGAGATACAATAGGTGAGGAAGGCAGTGTGAATATTTAGAGAGAAAAATTAAAATTTATGGTCATGCGCTCACGTTTTCCCCATCATCTCAAATGTGGTCAATTCACGTCTTTGTCAGAGCGAGAACGGCATAAAAATATACACAATAGGGAGCTTTAGCAACGACAACGGCGACGGCAACGAGAACGTCACAAATTTGCATATTTAGTGGACAAAAACAATAGCTTTGCACGCCCTGCACGTGCGTTTTTCATTTTTGTCCATTTATTTGCCGTCGTTAGCAAAGCGACAACGTGAAATAACCAATTTTTAAGTGTTATGGAAAACTTTAGCACTTGGAGATAAATTTTCATTTTTCTCCCCTAAATTAAGTGCCGCTAATACCGGTTTCATTCCTGAGGCACTGCCACACCTTTCTCACATTAAAAAAGCTTCGGACAGTTGCGAAGTCATCGCAATAACGTGAGTTTATGTTTTTACAAGACGTTCTCGTTGTCGTTCCCGTCGTCGTTGCTAAAGCTCCCTAATACTAGTGTAAAACGCACGTACAGGGCGTGCAGGGGACAAGTGATATCAAAACCTATCGGTTTCCATAGTATTTAACGCTGGTTAGTGCTAACCATGCTTCGAACAACCCTAGCCAGAGCTTTTGTTTTTGTTCGTTGGTCCTATTGGTTCATCGAGTTCTCGTAGCCGGCGTCGTCTCCCAAACATCAAACTTCACTAACAGCCCCCGACGCTGATAAACAACTTGACAACAGTGGGGAAGATTTCTATTTAAAAGTAATTCTTCCTGATGTTTTCAAGCACTGGGGCAAAATAGTTCCTTGTTTGGACAGCTTGACACATTAATTGAAGCTTAACCAAGGACGAAGACGACGGCGACGACAACGCGGATCTAAAAGTATTATTTCCCGTTAGTGTAAGAATTTCGCGATTGCTAGTTTGGCATTGAAAGTGTGTATTAAAACAAGAAAACCAGAATTAAAACTGTTATAAACGATGTGGCTGTTTCTCGAAAGTGGACACCATTTTGGCTCTGTTGAAAAAGTTAATGGTAACTCATTTTCTTTTTTCTTTTTTTTCTACGTAAAATCGACTAACCTTTCATCCATTTCGCTTTTTATTAACATTTCCTGGCTCGCGTCAGGTTTTGAATGCTATTATTTCCAGAGATATTGTAAACACTTTGCTGAGATTTTGTGCACTAAAACACCAATATTTTAAAAACATTTCACATACTTTACCCCTCCATTTTTACAGACATTTTATGGACATTTCCTGCCTTCTGTCAGGTTTTAAATACTTAATTTACAGAGATTTGTGCACATTTTGTTGAGATTTTGTGCGCTAAAACATCAACATTTAAAAACATTTCACATACTTTTCCCCTCTAGTTTTTTGAGGGTTTTTGTACGCATTTTATAGACATTTCATGCATTCTTCTCACTCACTTTTTACAGAGATAACACTAACATTTTATATGGATGGATTTACAGAGATTTTTTCTCGTGTAAATTTTACAGAGAAAGTAAAGAGATTTTACAGACATTTTGTACTTGTCGCATAAAATCTCTGTAAATTTTTCCTTCAATTTACATAGATTTTATTGAGATTTTGTACACATTTTATGTCATCGTAAGGACGAAAATGTGGTAAATTTTACAGACTTTTTATGGAGTTACAAAATCTCTGTAAGTGTGCAAATTTACAGAGATTGTAATTTACAAAGAAAATGTGGACATTTAACAGAGATTTTACCAACTTTTTTGAAGTCTGTAAATGGTTCAAGTTTTCCAGTGAATTTGGAGACAAAATTTGAAAATTCCTCGTTACTGGCTGGCGTTCTCCAATTACCCTTACATCAGGTTGTAGTCAGGATGAGAACAGCGCAGCTAAAAATGTACCAAAATGTAAAAAGCACCTGCAAGAGACAAACTTTGAAAATTCCTTCGTCAGTTTCTGGCGTCCTCCAAATACCCTTAATTCTAGTTTAATGTGCTACGTTCGGTCATCACAAAAGAATCTTCAGATTACAAGAGTGGAGACCTATACCGGTGTAACGGCTTACGATCGAGAATAGAGCGCTTTCTAAAGAGCACCGTACTTCTGCAAATACTTCCCTACGAGAGAATTAACCACAGGCGCACGCAAACAAGCCTAAAGCAGTCCTCGGAGTAACATAACAGACCATCGGCATCGCATACCACTATTAACAATTAACAATAAAGCGTTTTCACGTGACGTCACGGTGGCCATGTTGGTGTTCCAAAACAAAGAAACGGTGGCCATGTTTGTGTTTCAGACTAATCCTCGGGGAATTGAGTTCTATTTTTACGCAAATAGTTTCTTTTGTTTCATTAAATTAGCATCCATTTTAATTACGTCAGTGAAAACGCTCTATAACAAGTAACACAGTCTTTTAAGTTTAGGCCACTTTCAAAAGTACCATAATACTCTTTCTTTGCCTTCCAAAATTTTGCATAAGCACTGTTCCCATTTACTCTTAGGACCATTCCAAGTCCCAAGAAAAGCAGGAAAACAAAGAGTATAATGGTATTTTTAGTGGCCTATCAAACCATATCCTCTGAACTCACAATAGTGCCTCTCTTTTCGTTCTCAATTTGCAATAGATGGTTTGCAACAAATCTCTAGAGACAGATAATAATATAATGTACAATTGCTAGTAGACGAACAGAAGAAGCTGATGAGAGATTTTTGTTTTCATTCACCAACATGGCGGAGATGACCACCCATGGAAATCTTTATAATAATCTAATATTTTCTAAACAAATTCTTCCTGTTTATTCAGTTCTCATTCTTACGTAATTATTTGCATCTGCGTAGATCTGCGAGGAACACATTGGGCCGAGCAAATCGGTGATTTTCAAGAAGAGCATTTTAGCGGAACAGAGCCCTTGAAGAGATACAGTTGCAGCAATAGGTGTGGTGTGGACGAGAGAAACGCTTCAGATATTCCGAAGAACGGCACGGAATCATTACGATGTTTCTGCGATAAATTTTGTGACGAATATGGCGACTGCTGCTTTGATTTCAACAAATTGTAAGTAAAAAGTTATAAGCGACTGTCTATATAACCTGTGTAATCTAGTAACCTATATGATCTATTAGCGGATCATGGATGTCTTCAATATTTCAGCGTGGATTATGGATTTTGTTTGTTTTGAAGTGCGGATCGCGGAAATTAACTTAGTGGTCGGTTTCAATTTTATTTTCTGCCTGACCTTAGAACTAGATTAGATTTTATAGCGGTTATCAGTAACTAGCGCCCCTCAACGACATTTTTTCATATTTGAAAATGAAATTTAGGTGGACGTCAATCAAATGTTTCCAAGAAAAATTCATGGAGTACCGTCATGGAAACATTTCTAAAAAAGGTCTTTCAGGGGTGCGTCTAACTGATAACCGCTGTAACACATCTTTGACCTTCAATGCAATGGGACTTCAGAAAACTCTAGGACCCCGGGATTTCGGCTTCCGGCCAGACAATGCTGACGATGAGGTGACTGAATATGATATTAGATCTGATGAGGAGGAGACGGAAACTGACGTTTCAGAACTCGATAGAGGGTCCACGTTCTTGTTAGGAACGACTATGAGACTTGGGCGCCGGATTAACAGTAGGCTAATTTTGTGATAGGTAATTTTTTTAACGTCAGTTAAGTTACTGAAATTTCTTTGGTGCTCACTTCTCTAATAGTGCTGCAGATTGGCGGATTTTGCGAAAAATTAGCACCGAGCGACGGATTTGCTGACCCCTATTCACCCCATCCTTCAAGGTCATGAGCTTCTGAATCTATGTAACCTATATAATATAATCTATAGACGGAGCTTTGCATCGGAATCGCTATATAATATATAATTATCTTCTATATAAGCTATATAATCTATAGAACATGTACATTGCACCGACATCGCAGACGTCCTGTGTTCGAATCCTAGTGAAGCCACCTGAATTGTTCAGTTGTCGAAAAGAGACAATTGCTTAAATTGTTCAGCGAAGTGCGAGGATCACTTCAAACTTACTTTTCTTTTTATAACAACAAGCCTGAACACAAATGTTGAGAAATTTTGACTTTTTTTGTGTGTTATTGTCTTCGGTGAGCATTAATTTATGCACATGAAAATACCTTTCATACAGTCAAATTTTCACTTTAGGTTGAGAGCCCTGGTTTGACTAGCCGAAACAGTACAAAACAATTCACAATTATTCAACGGTGTATCGGCTCTTGCTTCTATATTCTCCTATTTATAACGGTAATTGAACTGAGTGGAGTGCAATTTGGTCGGAAATCATACGTGTAATTTCAGCGTCTAACGCAGACTTTCTTGGGAACTCGTCACGCGTTCCTCTCCCTGAAACGAGCCACACATTCCTTTCCCTTTGTTAAGAAACTGTCGTCTGGAAATCACGTGCGGGTCAGAGAGACGGAGCCGTTTCAAAATATTCCCCAGAAACATTAATTTTGTTTCCTCGATGGGTTATGCATTTGCACTCTCGCGAGGCAAAATGTGGGTGCTTAGCAAAGGGTATGGTGTCGTTTCATCAGTGTTTCATCTACTATTCTCAAACTCATTAATAATTCATAAGCCAAAAACAAAAGAAATCACTACCGTGAAGGAAGTTTGGATATGTGGTCTTAATTAGCATAAGATTTCGCCAACTTTAATCCCAAATATCTCTTAAAATACTGATTCCTTTGAGAAGCAATATCAAACACTCAAAAGAGTGTTTCATCAGATATCCAACCACCTCGAAATCGGTTAAAAAACTCGGCCTTCGGCCTCGTTTTTCAACTCGCTTCTCGGCATTTGGATAACCGATGAAATACTCCTTCTCGTGTTTGATATATTACGTAAAATTGAAAGCGCCGTGAAAATATATAAATACGAATACAAATATTTAGTACTGCGAGTGTATTTGCATTGCACGAAAACCATTACCTTCAAGCGCAATGATATGAATGGAACTAAGACAATAGCGAAAAGAAAGCTTGAAAAAAAGGCATTACGTTTAAGCTTGAAATTTTCAGGCTGCTGTTGGCGATGACCGTCTCTAAAAATTGATTTAATGTTGTTGTGTTGCGAACCGATCGTTCGTACTCAGTGTTTCTTCAATTTGAAAAATAAAGCAAACCTTAAAGCCTCATTTACACTAGCAAGTTTTCCTCGACAAGCCCACGTGCCAAGGAAAACTTGCCGACTGTACACAGTTGCAAGTTTTTCTTGACAAGTTTTTCCTTGACAAGTTTTCCTTGGTAGTGTAAATGGAAAATAGGACAAGTTTTTCCTTGACAAGTGTGCTTGTTCAAAAACTAGCATGCTAGTTTTTGAAGAAGGACTCTTGTCAAGGAAAAACTTGTCATGTTTGTCCATTTACACTGCCAAGAAAAAGTTGACAAGGAAAACTTGTCAAGGAAAACTTGCTAGAGTAAATGGGGCTTAAATCAGTTCAACCGAAGGACTACAAGAATGGGGTTATTCAAACGAAACGACTGCACTGATTTGTGAGAAATAGCGCGAGAGAAATGTACATGTAAATATTATATCAATCACAAATAAATTTGAATAGCACGGGATGTTTAAACCATACAAATTCTAATGGAGGTTAACTATCAATAGAGTTATTTCAGTAGAGAGTTAGGGTTAGGGTTGTCGAGTAGGCTTTCACTTAGGGTTGCAAATCGCTTTGCCGATGGTTCGAGTAAAATACCCCTTAACGGGTTAAAAGTCTTTTTTTCATAAAACTGCGCATAAATTTCAGCATTTTCTTGAGTATAGTGATCAGGGGGGAAAATTGCACGGCGTCAGGTGTTTTCGTCATAACCATTTACCCGTGGGCAAATTGTATGCTTCTGTTATGCTATAATTAAACTTTAATGGAGTGGTTATTTTCACTATCGTTATCGTTATCATTTACAGGTGCAGAAAACGTGTCAACCCTCGAGGAAACCCACTAAGCCAACATGAGATCTGCCGCCCAGTCGTAAACCAAGACGTTACAAAATATGTTGGTTTTGCAGTGTGGAGCACATGTCCAAGGAACTGGACAGATGAAAATGTGCGCCGTAATTGTCAAAATGAAGATGGAAGCGATGTGTTAAATGATTGGCCCGTGTTTGATCGTGACAGGCGCATTACTTACAGAAACGTTTTTTGTGCAAGGTGCAATGGCGCAGTGAATACAACCTACTGGAAACTCGAGGCGGATTGTAGTGAATGGTTTAACACAACGGTGTTCAATTTTAACACAACGGTGTTCAATCTTAGTGATTTAATGCGCTTCGCGCATTCCAACTGTTCAGTAAAAATCAGAAAAACTTGGGTGCAATACATGAAGCAATGCATCCCTCGTTTTCAAGACTGTTCGGGGATTGGTCGGAAGAAAAATGGATCGTACTGCCAATCACAGTGCCTAGGATATGCTTTTCCTGTTAATTTCGTGAGCCGGAACAACACGATAATAAGATTTCGAAATCTGCAATGCGCATTGTGTAACGGATTTAAGCCAAGCTCTTTGAAGATTGATTTCCCCCCAAAACCACCTTCTGATATCCCTTTCCCGTCCCTGACTATCCTGTTTGATTTTACTTCCTCCTTCGAGAACAGGGTTACAGTCAAAGCTTTGGAACAAAATATAAGCCACGTTTGGTACTGTGCTTCTGACGAGGTGTACGACCCATACGTTGGAAACTGTAAAAGCATTGTCAGCTTACAACGATCACACGTTTTCCAGAATGAACAAACATTACCCGTTGATTTCATGTCAAACGAAACAAGATTGTTGTTAAATTTGAACTGTACTTTCGTACCTTTCAACCAAAGCGATTATGAACAACGACCTAATGGTACGGTCTACATTAAACCTCACCACATGATATACGGGAAAACGAGGTATAAAATTTGCGGTAATATTTTGCTACTTTGCGTCAACTTTTCAAGAAATGTGACGGTGATAACCGTAGAGCGAACAACAGGCTACCTCACTAAAACGATACCAACCTCTCTCCAAATAATGACTTCAGCTGGCTGCATTACGTCAATGGCATCCCTTCTTCTCATGCTGGCAAAATATACTCTATTTTCTGAACTGCGCAACTTGCCTGGAAGGATAATCATCAACTTGTCGCTATCTTTGCTGCTGTATCAAGGCGTCTTTCTCGCAGCAATGAAGACTTCCAGTCAGGAGAATTGCCATGTCATTGGTATTTTTCTTCATTACTTTGTCTTATGCTCTTTCACGTGGATGAATGCTATGGCATATGATGTCCACAAGACATTTACTTCCTCAGGTAAGTTCAAGAATACGTTTACTTTGGGGGGAGGGGTACTCTCAAAAGGGTATATTTAAATCTCTGATCAGTTGCTCCTTCACCATCAAAAAACAGAAGATTCCGGCCGGCCAAAAACACTGATGTCCAGAACTCAATGCACGTAATTAGATGCGCGTCTGATTTTGATTTTCCAACACAAGTGTGCATTTTGTCTTGGTTTGGGTAAAAATGCAGATGTTTATCTTTACTCTGAGGACTGGAGTTTGGGGGACAATTTGTGGTTTTGATTTTTCAGTATTCCCAACGTGAGCGATGCGGAGGTTGCAGGGAATTGCAACTGGACACATCGTGACGCTTATCAAAATCGCCGTGCTTCTAATTGCGTGAAAACACGGTTAAGTTGAAGTTGCGCAGGAGAGCAAGGGGACACATCGTGACGTATATCAAAATCAAAAAATAGGCCGCATTGGATTCTTGCGTCAACAATCTTACACCTTCTGATTGATTTTACAGAGCTGTCCATGACTTCGAACTCTCTTGTAGAGTTTGAAACTCTCGAGTACCATTGTTAAATCTTTCTTTCTTTTAATACCTAGACGGCGGGCGTGGACCGAATCGTCAAGGAAACCACAGTAAACGCTTAGTGGGATACTGTTTGTACGGATGGGGAGTTCCTGCTCTTCTTGTGTCTTTCTTTGTGATCATTGACCAAGTTCTCATTAAAGGATTCATAGGATACGGTAGGTCTACTGTCTCAACATGAATTCAAAACGACTCTATCACGGCAGTGCAGTTCATTGTGAGAACTTTTATCAGTTACTCGCCCATACTCGCTATGCAATTTACGTAACCCCCCCCCCCCCTCCCCCGAAAAAAAAAAACCTTTAACAACACAGATCAAAGCGTCGTGACCAAAACAGTCTGTAATTTAAATTACAAGCAACAGATATAAACTTTGAAAAGCTGTTAAGCTGAACAGTTTGCAACAACCCCATGTACAATCTACTCAACGAAGTGACAAAAAACGTGCAAAATAGTTTCCTTAGTCACTGCCGGAAAAGCGGCCGTTGGCGGAACAAGAAATAATGAAATTAAAGCTCCCGCCAAAACGTTTCTTTTGTCCGCCATCTTGTTTGTTGTGCTTAGTGGACCACTCAGAAAGACAGCCATCCCGCTTGGTTGAATTTCGTTTAAAGGCGGGTAACCCTCCCATACGTATAACTCGGTCAGCCGGGGCACACTCCTTCCATGTAAACAGGCTCTTAATCTTCTTCAAGCTTGACCATCCTAGCCTCCTTTAATTTGTATTTGCTGTTTTATCATTTCAAACTTTTCTTCAATGTTTAAAGAAGTTCTTTTTACGTTACTCTTGATTTGGTTGCCAGTTCCCAGTGGCTGAATTTGTCTAAATGACGTGACGGAGCCCCTTTAAAGTGCTACTGTGACCAAAAAAGCAATTTTTATTTTTCTTTGGATTTCAAAACTATTTTAACAAAACTCGCTAAGTGACGCAAGTTTTAAGACTTGATTTTAAAAAAAGATATATCTTTATTTTAACTGGAATTTTCCCATTTAATGGTCCGCCATTACTAACTTTAAAATCTCGAGAGCGCTGGATTGAGGAGAAAATGACGTTAACAACTCGATAGTTCAAGAATGCAATGCGTGTGTACGCGGCTGAATTAATGTGCAACACGGAAATTTTGCGCTTTCAGACTTTTAAGCTCGTGTTTTGTGTATATAGTAGGCTGCATTTACACGCTGAAAGTTTAAGCTAGTGAGTCAATGACGTCACTTTACCTTAGATCCAAAGCTCTGAGATCCAATCGGTTAGTTTGGAACGTGAGTAATGGCGGACCGTGGAATCCAAAACTTCACTCAAAGTAAACAGCCTCTGGATAAAAATCAAAGCTCAAAATCTTGCCAGTCAAGCATTAAGCAATCACACTTTCAAAATATGAAGGAAAAAAAAAAAGTGTTTTTTTTTTTAATTTTTATCATAGTAGGACTAAAAATCGCAGTAATGGTAAAAGCGATATTCACTGTTTATAAACAATTCTTTTGATATTTGAATTTTGCCAACCGCATAACAAAAGCACCTTTGTTTCGACAACCAATAGATCTCTGGTTGGCACATTAATGACAGTAGGTGACGTAACGGTGAGTATCGCTCTTCCTAAAAACTCCGCTCACTTCATCTGGAGTTATAAATGTCTCCACCGTCAAATACACTTCAATTTATCTCTGATTCAACCTTGTATTGTCTTCTTTACCGGTATATCGAATTGCGGTTCTCTTGACTCTAAACGAGAACATAATTTCATAACCCAAAAGTCTCGTTCTGCGAATCAGTTTACGGTATTCTTTTTGTAGAACGGCTACTGCTAGGTTTTAGGGAGATTAAGATCTCTGACCGCAACGTCCATGAATACGTCACCTCAAAATATGACTTTGCACTATCGTAAGTGTCTCACGGTTTGACCATCTCGTTCGCATCGTACAATATGGGCGAAGTATCCTAAAATTAAATTGGTACGAGCGGTTTTAGAGAAAAAATAGAGAATAAAAGTTTCACATTTGGACGGTTGCGTTGTCATCAAAACCTCAACTTTGGTGATTACTTTTCCTCTTTTAATAACCAATGACAATGTTGTTTTGTGGCGTTCTCTTCGACGACCGCTCCGTAGAACTTTAAAGCCCGTTCTAAACGTCGCATTTTACATGTGCCGAATCTAATGCAAATGAGCGAAAACAATAGATTTTTTTCTCATTTGCATTAGATTCGGCGCATGTAAAATGCGACGTTTAAAACGGGTCTAAGTCCCTTCTTGCGGGAACAAAACGTAGCGGCATTGTGTTCCGCTCACGATTTTGCATTTAGCACGTGCAATACCTCGTGCGGCTACTTCATTGGTTGCGGACCAATCAGGAAAGTCGCAGTCACTAGGCCCAATCTGATTGGGCCTTACTTGGAGGGACATGGACTCTAAAAGTTAGACAATGACGTAAGCAAGAGATCTCTTACATAAACTGATTGGCCAAGGCCAAATGAGAGAGATCGATATTCGCTCTGGGTTACCAACTTCTGACGAGAATGATGAACGCTCTCATCACCAATACCTTGAGCAACAGCATGAAAAAAATAAATAAATAAATAGATAATAATAATAATAATAATAATAATAATAATAATAATAGCGGAGCTCCGCGCGCGCCGAAGGCGCGCGCGCGCGGAGCACAATAGTTAAGAAAATATGGTAACCCATCGATGTGAGAAAATTTGGTTTTATAGCCATAACGTCATCAACGTCCGTACGTACAACGTACGTACGTAGTACGTCCGTACGTCCGTCCGCCCCTTCATGTATGCCAATGTGACCAGTACACGTAACCATATCACGGGCTAATTAAAGTTTAGAGCTCATCCAGGAGGCAATACTACATTTGACACTAACTAGTTTACAGCATACATCTTTGATATTGGAAATCAATGTTATGGTCAATTGACACCTGTCAAAACAAGGTATTCGCTGACCAATATCACGTGACTATATAGCGGGCTCAAGTTAGACCTTATCGAGATCAGCTGTTTTTTTGAAGTTGACCGCTGACCAGGGACTGCGTGTTGATTGGATCGCAGGCCCAAGCCAGGTCAGACACTCACACACACCTGATCGAGGCTTAATTTTCGCGCTCTTTCTGTGGCTCGACGCGGCTACAGAGCCACGCTACGTCAGCAAAGCTCTTGACAGTCGATGCTTTTCGTGTTCAGGTAACAAAGGAGACTTTTGTCTGATTGGCTGTTGAAAATTGTAGTATCCAGTTTTCCAACCGCGCGCTGTAATATAAACAAAGATGGCTTTCGAAGCGGTGATTTCAACCTGTGCTTCTTCGATCGTTCTATATAGCTTCTGCCAGTTGACGGTGGTCATTTAAACTTTAAGT
>NC_090888.1:5884391-5896891 GCF_036669925.1 Montipora capricornis | reverse complement strand
CCCCAAGTTTTAAGCGGTGGGCTCAGGCCAACTGCCTTATCTGAGGTTTAGGGCTGGCCATCCCGCTTTGTGGTAGAGTCGGCTCAAATGACATTACACTTGAAGTGCGCATACAGAATTCTACTGTTAAATCTACGAGGCTAAGGTTTTCAAGCAGTAAACATTCAAGTGTAACAGTTCTTGGCATTTCGTTTGTCCACTGTATTTAGTGGTTTTACTTGTTCGTTGTTCACAGGTCTGTTCATCTTCCTATCGTTTGCTGCAAGTAGGAGGTCCCTGGAGCTATATAGAGCCAAAATAGCCATCTTAAGGAATCGGTGGTCCCCGGATGCAGCGAAAAATACAGAGACGGACAAAGGACAAGATCGTGGACACTC
Organism: Montipora capricornis; assembly: GCF_036669925.1. Lineage (NCBI taxonomy): Eukaryota > Metazoa > Cnidaria > Anthozoa > Scleractinia > Acroporidae > Montipora > Montipora capricornis. The sequence continues at coordinate 5,896,514 of NC_090888.1, read as the reverse complement.
CATCCGGAAAAACCTGGAGTCCTGACGTTCAAGACTGCGAGGAGGCACCTCAGTAAAAGCGAGACTTAATACATTTGCCATGCCATATCATACAAAAATCTTTATTTAACAAAGAAAAACACAGTGATGGTACAGTTCAGTTTTCTAGTTTATTCCTTTAAGAAGAACGAGAAATTGATTAAATCAGTTAAATTGAATTCCAGGGAAATTAAGGAGTGTCTTTAATCCTAATAGACTGTTTTCATTCACGTGTTTTTCCACCGAAACAAAAGAAAAGGTTTGCATGATAACGGAGCTCAATTCCCGGAGGATTATTCGGGGACGCCAACATGGCCGCAGTGACGTCAAGTGAAAACACCCTATAAGCAAAACAGGGCGATAAAATAATGACAACTATAAATCAATTTCTATCCTGCCAGTAATAGGGACGAGGGAGTTTAAAGAAATCACAACGGTTACGGCAACGCCATAAGAAAGGAAAAATATTCGTGCAGCGCCTGCACAACTTAATAATTTAGTTCTTAAGTTTGTGGTAGTCTTCATAACAACGTGAAATCGTAAAAAAATGAGGTTTTATAGGGAGCCCCCTCTCTTACTACGGACTAATTATAAGCTTAAACAGAAGGAAATTATTTTAACGAACAAACTTGTTCGAAAGTTGTTTTTAAAACAGTATTTATATAGAGGAAAGTGAATTTTAAAATCGTTTATTTTCACTTTCAAATTTCGTGGGCGCAGTCATCTTGAATGATTGTGAAGTGTTACGCTCAGGTGTATTAAGGCTTGACCAGCCTAATTATTATGCATATTTTTATTTGAAGGGAAGGCATTTGTCCCGGACCTATGAAACTTGGCAGGCAGTTAGTTATCGGTATTGTTATAACTTTTCCAAAATATCCCGTACCACATTCTTGTCACGTGACCCGAAATCAACTTATAACAGTTATATTTTTTACTCAAAAATGGGGAACATTCAGCTACATTATATCAATCTTGTTTCTTGATTATTCGATGACCCCTTCTAAGGGCTTTGTCATGCCGCCTTTTAATCATGTCCACATGTTAAGAGCAATGAACAATTGAGGAAAATAGGTCACGTGACCTGATAAACATCCAAATATCTTAAAAGGTAAATACGGAGTACCACATTAAAAGGCGGCATTCGATACGCACAGTTGTACTAAACGTGTTAATGCCAAACGTTTTCAAAATTTTGAAGTATAAATGTTCCCCATTTTTGAATAAAGGATATAAACGTTATAAGTTGTTTTAGGGTCACGTGACCAAAATGCGATGCAAAATATTTTGGCGAATCAATAACAGCACCGATAAAAAACTTTCTGCTAAGTTTCATAGACATTGGACAAACGCTTTACTTCAAATAAAAATATGCATAATAATTAGATTGGTCAAGCCTTAATACACTTGAGCGGTTGCCCCTTTGTTCTGACACAAAGAGGTTTTGTCTAATAACAATAGGGCAACCGTAACAAGTCACATTATTCAAGATGGCGGCCCCCAAGAAATTTGGAAACAAAAAAACTCGATTCTAATACTTATTTCTTTTGGATACAAACACTTTCTTTAAACATACTTCAGACTGACTTGACTGTAACAGTTTTTTCCTGTGATTTCTTCTTTACCAATAATTGTAACTTCAGATCTATGATCCTTTTACTTGAAATTGCTTTTCAGGATAAGACTAATTAATTATGACCTCGAAACATTGACTAAAATATAGCAACATCCTGCTGACAACCTGGTAAATGTTATAACTTTTGCGGGGGTTGAACATTTTATGCCAGAAGAAAAAAAAGTTAGTTTAAGGAACGATGTCATCGAAAAACATCCTGATTTCCAACTATCCCCGCACTGGTCTTTCTTAACCAACGTAAAACTGAAAAGGTTTGCGTTTTATTAGAATAACCACATAACGCCTAAGGACAAACCCTTATATTATCAGTTTTCAAATTATCGGTGTTTGACCGTTTAGGAAAAAAATCAGCTTTGAAAAATGTAAAAAAAAAAAAAAAAAGAGGACACAGTTCTGGTTTGTGCGGAAATCAAAGGAAATAACATTAGCGGAGCTGGAGTTAGAATTGCAATACAATATCTGTCTCCACTGGCCATGGTTTCGTATTTAAAACCTCCAATGTACTATAGTACTACTGAAAATTATAGTTTTATCAGTGTTAATTTCAGGAATTGTGTTCTTCCTAAATTTTGCCAATTTTTGTTCTCAAAGAACTGCTGCAACGGTCACTTCTAGTTCTTAAATTTCTGCAACTACTGCAACTGCCAACGCTAGTTCTTGAACTGAGCGTCTGTGCTCATGCGTTCAGAAAATGTCGCGTCTCCTTCGCTCATCTCCCTAAGAGCCATTCAGAAAGAAACAGCTTTGGAAAACTAAAGAAGAGGATATGTACCGAGAAAAAAAAATCGAGATCCATTAAATTAACGAAAGGATCGCACCGGGTTGTAGTGCATGGTATGTGAGTAGACGTGTTAGGAAAACATAAAAACTTAAGGTTTTGCGCTTTTTCAGCATACTAAATCAAATCTGCTCTGACTTTGCAGGGAGCCATGACAAAGTCCAAACAAAATCCATGACAAAAAAAGAAAAATCATACTCGTCAATAAGTGTTGCTATTCTTCACAGCAGAAGCTCATGACCCTTAAGCTTTTAACTCTGGTTCAGAGCTGGGGTTTTTTGAGTTTAAAAATTCCCCTCTTTAGATGTAACGTAGCTCACGCAATTTCCCACGCGTGCAGTTCGACCTTATTTTTGTCCGTATTTGGGCATAAACCTGGTATCGTAAAATTCCCAGCTTTGTTCCAAGGAAACGAGTTGCAAGTTATAACCTTCATGTTCTTCTGTTCACAGCTATTCAGTCGGCGGAAACATACACCTTACTTCAAAATGGCCGCCATCTTAATATTCTTTTGTTTCCTTGTAAATTGGCCATTTTGTCCTCGCTTTCAAACGTAAAATTTAAAAGAAAAAGGCTAATTTGCAAACAAACAAAATAATACTAAAACGCGCCGGGTATTGGAATAAGGTGTATAGATCGTATAACGAAGCCTTGTGACTGCCCATCACTTTTTTTTTAATTTGGGCTCGTTTCATATCTTTAAATATTTAATTTTAATTAGGAAATATTTAATGTAAAGTATATTCATCTCTTGAGGTCTGAAGACAACGACCTTACATTAAAAATAAAGACCCTTTTGCTTCGGTAGTTTTATTTCATATCTTGAGTTCCCACTTCTTAATTTATAAGACCATGTGTTCACGGTTAATTCACGCGAAGTAATGACCTTGCCTTATTAATATTTTCAATCCCTGATTTGGTCTTCTTCTTAAAATTTGTACCTCCCATCCACGAAGGAAAGCTCTACATAACATCGACCTGGTAAGCCATACATGCCGCTCACAAAGTGGAACTTTTAATAATTAACTCTCTCTTTCATTTTTTTTCCTTTAATTTTCTTTATACCCGTTACAGGATCCGTTCCGACGGTAGGAAGAGCGCCGGAAATTTGTTAGCTGCAAGTAGAAAGACTATAAAATACTGCTAAAATCCATTACGTATTGAACAGCTTGTTAGTAATATAAACCGGAAAGGTCTATTGACCGTTTTAGGAATGAGATAATCCTCGCGGCGATCGATCAGAAGCGAGAGAGCGAGGAGCGAGCGAAAACGAAGTGATCATCTTTCAGGACTCCGCTGACATATCGATTGCTCACCAGGTTTAGGTGGATGTTATCTAGTGCTTGCCATCTACGAAACGTAATACCAGCTTGTTAACCTAATCTTTGAACTTCTGTTTTGCGAATAGAGGAGTGGAACTATTGGATTGCAAAACAGTCCTACCGCTGAGTTGACTTATATAACTCGATCTTAAGTATGCGGTGGCTAAATATGGTAACCACTTTCCAAGATGTATCCAGCCCTATATGTTACTCATCAAAAAGATGTGTATCCAGGAACCTGCCAGGAAAATAATAATTTCTCATCCTTAAAGCAAGTTATGATATGAGTTCCGAGCATTGGCCTCGTTGACAACCGGCAGGTGCTAAATAATCATGTTGATCTCTGATATAATAACCTTTATCATCAAACCTGTATAATCAAAAGTCTAACGGCTTTTGATGATACAGTCATTTGTTCTCTCCTTTAGCAGATGTCGTTCAACTAAAGCGGAGAATAAATGACTTTATTATATGACTAGCTCCTTGAGCGGGCAAGACGAACCAAATCGCGCGGTATGATTGGCTACCCAAGCGAGCAAGATGTAGCTATAATGACCGCTCGTGATTTCTCGCTTGGTCCCGCAATATCAAATGTCATTTTTTGGTGTTTTAATTCATATAATAAATCCTTTATTGACCAAGCTTGTTTGGTTAAGATGGCTGGATATTGGCTTCGTTCTTTTTTAACGTCCTTATGGACCTCGACTTCGTCTCGGTCTATAAACACGCAAGAAAAAGAACTTGGCCAATATCAAGCCATCTTGACCTCACGCTTGCGATTGGTCAATAACCGATATTTATGATATCAATCAGATAGTACACGTGCTGTGATTGGCTATAGTCTACAATACGGCCCACTCTACAGCCCGCTAAATTTAAAACTTCAATAAAACATTAGCAAGTTTTTCATGTCGTTTCTGTTACATAAACTCGTAAAACTGTTTGAATCTTGCAAGTAACTACTTCAAACAGCCAGGAAAAGGTTCAGTATTTCGGATTTTGTGACAGATTTTGATCTTTGTGACAGTTTGACCTGTGACGGCCCTTTTTTTTCGTGATCCCCTCGGTCTCGCAAGATTGCGAGGAGGGAACAGAAGAAGATTAAAAGTAAAATGTCGATCTTCACACCCCTTCCCACAAACCCGCAACACAGCATCAAAGAAGCAATAACAGGGTTAAATAAAATATATATAATTAAGCGAAACTGACCTAAGAAGCTTGAGAATATACAATGGCTAGATTCAAACATGAAAGCGAACTAACCCTAAAAAGATAAGCCTATGTACTAAACCTTAATATACTTAACTAAACAAATAATTATCTACTTTCAAACTTAACTTAAACATTAATACTAAATTAACTAATTGCTTTACCCTAATATTTACAGACACAAAGTTCACATCTTTTCTTGCAAACCCAGTTCAGTCCTTTAAGCAAATCCAACCGTCCAGTACTCCAACAGAGTAACAACAGATACCACGTTCCACGCTCTTAGTTCCTCTGGCTTTTAATTCCTTCTTAGTTCTCGTTTCTCTCTCAAACTCAGCGCTTCTTCTCTTTCCTAGCCGCCACTGACAAAGGGAGTTTTGTCGATGATTCTCCGGCCGGCTCCTACTATTGACTCATAGCAGTGGTACTTTCTTTCTTCAACTTCTTCCGACTGCTCCGGCTCCTTTCTCAACTGGAAACTTTCTGCTCCACCAACCTCTTCTCAACTGACTTTTTTCCAACGCCGTTTGCAACACGCTACTTACATTTATATCTTTACATGACAATCCACGCCACATCAACACTTATTGGCAAACCTATTGTTAAAACACGACCCTCACACCTATAGTTACAATATCCTCTCCACAATAGAGACTTAAAAGAACAAATAGACTAACAAACTATTCTCTAATGTACTAATTGCGGTAGACTACGATACGAAATTAACACTGAGTAATTAACACAAACGGAACAAACTATGATCTAACAAAACAAAGAACTAAAGGAAAATCAAAGTGCCACTGTCGTTACGCGTGGATATGAAAGTTACCACGATTGCTTAAAATTGGCAGGCTGAAGTTCTCTTTATGCATTAGCTTTGATAGTTGGATGATTGTGTAAAAGCACGGTTGGCTCTCATATGCAACTAGATACCCAAAATAATGCACGTATGTGAGGTAATCCCCTTTGCTGGAATTCAACCCAGTGAAATAAGTATACCATTTCTCCAATAGGCATAAGATTACTCGTTAACACATCCTCTATAAAGAGTTGTACCACGTGTTCAAAGTTCGTTGCACAGATGACAGGGTAATGTTGAATAAGGTCTGATTTTTGTTGCCAGGTCATATTGTTAATGTCATCAGGTTTAGCAAGCAGAGCAGATCCATTCAGTAATATTAACACATTTTGTGCCAGTTATACATTCCTCCAACAAACCTTGCGAACATTTATCACTATATTTGATACTGTTACACTTAGAAACAGATGATCTGAACCATAACTGATCACAGCAATTGCATATATATTCAGGGCCATGTGTTATCTTTTCACGAAAAAGACTGAATCACTTTTGACATGGAATGTCTAATAGAGTCTTGACCTTGACAAATTTCAGTTTGGTTTAGCCTTAAGCTCTGCATAGCTTTCCTTAAATGGTTTTATGCTTTTCTGTTTAGGTCTCTGATATGTTCTGGATTGCTTTTCTTTTCCTATTCCCTTGCTGCTTTAATATTTTCAGATCTGTTTTGGCGTTTTGCATTGTTTTTCTTTTCCCTGAACTCTTGGAGTGATTTTGTCTCTTCTGCTTGATAGATGCTCTCATATAAGCCCTTTTTTTTGCCACTGCTTTGTAGAAATTATTACTGACACTCACATAATTTTTGGCCATCGTTAATTAATCGATTATTTCCAGGCTCTGAATAATTGTTGACATTGGTAACACCGCTGATTTCATAACCTGAAATACTGTCATTATAATAATCTAACTGAAGTGCTGTCTTCCATCTGGATGTGCAATGTTCACAGTAGTTCCCTGTTGTCCGCTTATAGGACTGATAACAGTTAGTACTGGTTCCCACCCCACAATGGGATTCATTTATACGTATAGTAACATTTAATACATTGCAAACTGCTTGCACAATAAGTGCATCACACCATGTAGGTTGCTGTGACAACAAACGCACAATTGCTCTGTAATGGGTCCAATAATTTTTTGACGATTGTTCTCTCATGGATTCTATCCAGCAGCATGCACATTCATGTGATAGGAAGGATCATAGTATATTTGGTGGCTTAACAGAAGAAAAGAGGCATGAACCATCTGAGGTACATTCTAGTGCCTTCAATCCTTTTTGAGCTAATCGAGCCTGCAACAGTGCTATAGCAGGATTTCTCAGTATTGTATATGCTGTATGTGTACTCGTTCCATGAGCAACAGGGCCTGGCTTCGATTCAATGTCTCCTGGTATCAATAGCTTTTCTCTTGATAGACAGTAATTCTCATTTTGCTGGTTCAATTTTGTCGAATGCGTAGTAGCAGATTGATCTTGAATACACAATAGAACTGACAAGTCCTTTTTGTGTTTAGCAGTCCTGCGGCGGATAATAATGCAGCTATCAATGTTATGCCCGAGGGGGGGGACCACGGGATGAGATGGGGACTTTGAACATTCGTGCACACCCCACGTGGGGAATTTTAGCAAGCTTTGAACATAAATGTTGGCCCCGGGGTCGGGAAGTTTGACCAATGCTAAAACATGCTCGCCCAAGGGTCGGGAAGTTTGAACAATGTTAGAACGACGAAAGTGACCACAGTTTTGAATGCGGGGAGCCTGCGTATGAGTGCTCCGCCATCTTGAAAGTTCCCAGAATTCCCAGATGTTCGAACGTGCTTATGTGGCTGTATTGGAAACGAATTGAGTCACTCGTATTCTGTTGGAAGATAATCGGTTGATGATCAACACTGTTCAATGCATTCTATACCAAAAATATTGATATTTCCCGAATAAAAGAGTGATGTTAACTATGAGATAGAGCCAGACAAACTATTGTAATAACTGGATTTCATTCTACATATTCAAAGGTGAATCTCATTCTTTTTTGGACATCCGACAAAACTAGAGCTGAATTTTTACGATATTAAACCCTAAGTATTTGGCTAAGCGTATTACAGAAAAAAATGTTAGATGATGTTGTGTTGTCAAAAATCGAACTTAAAAGTAGTGAATATGTTCAAGAAAAAAAGACTTTTTCAGTATTTTAAAAAAGTAATTCACTGTTGAAACTACAGCAAGAGGGCCAATAGTAACTTGAAGAAGAACCAAGATAACTGAACTTTGACATCCATAATTCATTTTTTTAGATTCAATGAAAAACTAGAATGATTGTTCATGTTGACTCTAGAATAGTGAATGGTAATATTTTGTTTGTGAATTCATCAGCTGAGTTCAAATTATTAAAGAAAACAGAGTCAAATTGAAGCTTGTTTTCTAGACTTAATTAGTATTTATAATATAGGTAGGACCGGGTGCGCGCTCTGACCAAAAGCCGTAAGACTTTAGCTGGAGGGAAGAGGGGCTCTATGGGTTGGTGGAATAACGTCGAGGAGCTTACCCTCTCACCCCGCCCTTCTTACTACTCGACGGAAGGACAACGTAGTTGTAAGCTTAGATGATAAATTTCTAGAACAGTTAAGCAGGTTATTTGGCAATTTATGCAAGGATGAGAGGTATATTAAACCTACCCTGATGGACGTACCTGTAACGGCTCCATCACTGCAGCTATCGACACTTTAGGTCTGTAAACCTCGTTCGCCATTATTCCATCTCGTTCGTGTCGTACAATGTGGGCAAAGTATATGACTGGTACCAGCGATTTCAGAGTAATAATATCGAATGACAGGTTTACATTCATATGCTAAAGTTGTCGTTAAAAGCTCAAATTTCGTGATTTCATGCATGTGTTGTTGTGCGGATTACTGCAAAAGAGTTGTGCTAAAAGAAAAAAAATAATAAATAAGAAGTAAAGTATCTGTCATTTCTAGGTTGATCCATGTTTATGTTTTTGATATCTCGTCGAGAATGCTGAAAGTAGCATTTCTGAGCATCAAGATTTCAAAATTTATGGCGGAAAATTTCCCCAGAACCACCTACAAGTTACCGTCTCCGGCGCTTGCTTATTATCCCCCACCCCAGTACAAAATACGCTCCGCCGTCCCTGGTGCACTCGTACGTGCAGCACGATTATTTTTCCTCTTTTAACCAATGACATTATCATAATAATGTAGGCGTGTAGTGTTATCTTAAGTAACAGTTTTAATACCTAATATAAGTTACCAATAATTTATCAATTAATGAACTAAAATACATCTTTACAAGTAATAGAACAACAAAGATACCTAAAAATAGGTTGCGAAAATATACTGTTCACTGGAAGGAAAGGTTCGTCCTTGAGAGGATTATTGATTAATGAAATTGATTGAATTCATCATTCCTATTTAACACTATTAGAGACTCTGACCCTTCGAGAATGATAGTGTCATTAAAAAATGTTAAAGATTTTTAAGTTTATTCAACCGGAGTAAAAAAAAATACTTATTCCCTCGCATTTTAGAGAAAAACAAACAAACAAAATCAACCATTCTTTAGGTCCAAAAGAGTACTGATAATTGCTTTTTAATTCCAGTTTAGAATAAAAATTCGAGTTTCGGTCCTGAAAAGACAAATTTTGCATCGTGAGCGCGCACATTTTCATTGTTAACACTTTATGGTTCTTTTCATTGTTAACACTAGCAAGATATCGGGACCTACGCGATCTGTTAAGATTACCAATCGTTTCACATGTACCTCCGCAAATGTCATTTATTGCATCATGACCTGTACGCTACGCAATAAATTATACATTGGTGAGACAGGTAGACGACTAGGTGACCGATTCCGTGAACACCTTCGCGATGTTGAGAAGAATGACAAGGATGCATCTAAGCCAGTCGCTCGCCATTTTAATCTGCCTAACCACTCCAAAAAACACATGGCTATCTGCGGCCTTTCCCTACATCTAGGTACGACGGAAAGCCGCAAGAATCTGGAACAAAAATTCATCTTTCAAATCGGCACCCTTAATCCTCACGGTATTAACGAACGCTTTTCATTTAACTAATATATTCCTATTTTTCACGTTGTCATGATACCACCAATAGCGTAGCTCCTACTCTACTATAAAAACTACACGTAACCCACAATTCCTCGATTTGCTCTGACGGAATTCGAACCTTGCATACGGCGAAAGCTACTGAAATTTAAACTGACCAATCAGAATTCAGCAAGCTGGAAAAACTGTGCTATCCGACATGACGCCAATTGTTTACATTCTGATTGGTTACATCGCTGGACATTCGCTCAGCCTTCTCTTGTGACTTTCTTGACCGTCGCTTCTTTGAACTCAGCGAGACAGAAATCACCCATTGTTCTGACAATCAATTTGCCAATCCTCTTTATCGAGTTTACGGATTGGGTTAGCACACACGTGATTAACAACTAGGATCGATTTTGAACTTGATTCTGTAGAGGAAGAAGACGTTGTTGAGTGAACATTTATACGACGAAGTCCCTTGGTTTGTTCAGCACTTTGATGTCCGATAACTGAGTCGCTTTAATGAGTGTTGGGTCAATCACATTTGGTCGTCTGACCTTATGAAGTTCTCTCAGCTCTTGTTTGTGTTCATCATGATCGAACTTTACGTGAAGCGCTGTGCTGCTTTATGCCAACTTCGATGGCTTGTGATGAGCCTGCCTGCTGCCAAAATTGTTGTTGTGTTTGGGCAAGAATGGTCTTATTTCTGTGCCAAACAACTAACAATCCTGTTGCGTGGGTGTTTCACGTGCTTGGTGATTCTTGCACGACCATCGTGTATCAGATCTGGAGTGGACTTTTCCTTCAACGATTACAACTTGCGATCGTTCTGCAAACATCCGCTTAGCATGCAGCACTTCTTTTAGTGACTCGAGGATCATGTTTTTCTGTTTCAAAGGGAGTCGTGCATTCTTGAGCAGTTCGTTTTTCAGTGCTTATATTTTTTCGTTTGTTCCTGGTGGTGCAAAGTAACTTTGATGATTTGCATGAAAGGTTTTCCTCAATTGAATTAGCGATTTTCTATTAAGGAAACAACAAGTGAATGGTACACAAAATTAGAAGAAACTGTTGGCTGAATAGACAAAATTATGCACCCAGTTTAAGTACTAAGCTCAACAAGTTGTTTGGCTCCACAAGTTTCAGTTTTAGGCCAGGTACCCGAATTCACCCAGGTACTGGTACACAACCATAGTGTTCTTTGGAAATTGAATAGCTCCTCGAACACCTGGTTGCTTGAGAAGAAACTTGATGTGTTTGTTCTCTGCATTGGTGAATGCAGCCACTAACTGCCCATTGTGGATAAACTCCAGACCAACTCTTCTTTCAGTTTATTCTTTGTTCTTCGCAAGGCATCAACAATGGTGTCCCTTGTAAATTTTTAGGTTAACGGGTTTGTTACAGTTATTTCCCATCTCATAGGGCACTGTGGTTGCCAGATTCACTTTCAAACTTATCATGGAAACGTAAATCAATACCAGTGAATAGACACTGAAAAGTCAGTCCCTTGAATTGTTGATAGAAAATTAATTTAAATGCATATTGAAACATCAGTTGAGGAATATTCTTTTTTCATTCCCACTTTGTGAACCTTGCATACATTGCTGCAGTTTGTTTCTTGCTTGGTCATTCAATGTCTTCTTTATGGGCAGCCGTCACCGCCAAAAATACAAGCCTAGTTAATGGTTAAGAATAAACCGGAATGGTTTAATTGTCCTTTGTAGAACGGTTTATCAGAATTTGAAAAGATGTATTTAAAACACAAATGGACAAGTCACCCTTAGTGAAATGAAATAAACAAACATTAAATGGTTTAGACAATTCAGAAACTGTGTAGATACCCTTGGTGAATTGATTCAATGAAAATACGAGTGGTTAAGTGTTTAATGAAATGGATCAGTCACCTTATGCAATCATAGCAGTTAACACAGAATTGGTCAGTGCCAAAGACCACCGGTTTAACTATCCTTGTAAAAATGACAAAGTCAAGTCTTGAATGGATCAGCATACTTTGACATGATATGCAGTGAAACGGCAAACAGTCCAGCTTACCGTACATTTGTTCAGTGATGTGACAAACGGTTCAGAGTAGTTTGAAATGGCTTATTTTATCTGCAAATGGTTAATCGTGAACCGCAATGGTCTAGCATAACATTGATCGGTTTACCATAATGTGAAACCGCTTAGTGTTACGCCAAATGGCTTAGCGTGACGACAAATGGTTTAGTAGAAAGCGAAATGGTTTAGTGTTG
>NC_090888.1:5879391-5881891 GCF_036669925.1 Montipora capricornis | reverse complement strand
ATGACTGCTGTGATACCGAGAGGTCACTACTATTTCTAAAAGAGCTGCGCAAGGAGCTGCTGAGTGATCATTTACAAGATAAGATTTGTAGTGAAGACTGAATATTTGGTACGATAAATTTGTGCCTCAATGTAACCATGGTTACACTAATGCAATCTAGTGCTTCAGTGGGGCTGCACAACAATTTTGTGAAAGGTAAAGAATATTTGCTACGTATGAAAGGGAAGTTTTGGTCTATTTTGTTGCTTCTGTTTTATCTGAAGGGAATCTACCTGCGTACTTTACAACAACAAGCACATTTATGGCAATTAAATAGATGTGTCTTTGGTTTACTCAAATGTGTCTTTGTCGCTTTTATTTTCCTTTGCTTCAAGTGATGTTGAAACAAATCCCGTTGATTAGCGCTCTGGACCAAGGCCACTTCCTGTTTTCACCGAACGTGCTCGTACGTGCAAGACTTCGCACTAACCGTTCGATACCGCTCGTTTGATTGGTCGCTTGCACAACAATGGCAGTCCGACAGGAAGTCGGTAAGTAATTCGGAAACCCCAGAATTTGGAGGACATTGGTGTCGTTTCCCCAAATGTGTCTATGGTGTTTCTTGCCCAAAGGTATTCTGCACGATGGAATGCACGCTGCAACACTAAAAATACGCTTACCGAAAGCGTCGGAAGTTTCATCTTCAAGGCCAATGATCATTTCTCCAGTTTCTTTTTATGGTGTGTAAGGCAAAGATTTTTATTTCTCGAACACTTTCAACCCGGCATTACCACTGTTTACTGTTTTCTCTTTTCTGTTTCCGTTTAAACTCAAGCATGCGTAATAAGACCGGAATCCTCGTTTTCTGGGAAAGTGGAGTCCATTATCCCAGGGTCTCTCCGGGCGCTCACCCGCTGACCAAAAATCCCGAAGACTCTGGGTATGAGATTGCTTTCCATCATTTTAGCCGCTGTCTGGTTTGTTCCCTTTCTCACACAGCTCTAGATTCCTGTCCTCCGGCAGAGAAACTCCCGGTACGTTTGGAAAAACGACCGACAAAAAACCTGGCGTTTTCCCGGACGTAAAAATGTGTTTCTCGACCAAACCGATACCAGCTCTTATTAAAGGAAGCTGCGTCCATCAGATGGGAGAGTCCATCATTGAACAAGCAGCTTGAACACCCTGAACTTTATCTCTCATTTTAACTTTATCTGTTATCTCTATTTTGGTTTTATTTAGGTGTCTTACACCTTTTTACATTTCAACGTATTTAATCATTCAGGTTATTCAAGTTTCTTTGTACGTTTTTCAATTGCGTGCAGAATATTCGATATCTAGCACTTCCCAATAATGTTAACGTTAATTTAAATTGTTAGTATGTAAATTGTAACTTTAGTGTCAATTTGCATCAGACGTCAGCTTTAATTGTTATTTCAAAGTTTAACTGTGACACTTGCAGCTGAAGATGATCAAAGATCGATGGAAACATGTCTACAACAGTCAGAACATTGCCGGAAATTATGGTCTAAGAAGTGCTTTTCAATGTTTGAAAGACATCAAACCGATACCAGCTGTTATCAAGGAAGCTGTGTACATCAGGTGAGAGAGTCCGTTATTAAACAAGCAGCTCGAACACGCTGAACTTTCTCTCCAGTTTTAACCTTTTATTTTTGGTTTTATTTCGGTGTCTTATACATTTTTGCATTTCAACAGATACAATCATTCATGTTATTTAAGTTTCTTTGTACGTTTTTCCTCTGCGTGCAGAATATTCGCTTTCCAATAATGTTAACATTATTTTAATTGTAAATGGTAATAACGAATCTTTAACATCGGTGTCAATTTGCATAAGACATTTAACTACCTTTTGAATTTAGTTTGTAAAATAGCATAACTCGTAGGTTAATGAAATAAAATGTAAGCAAGGGGCTACGGATAGCCTACACTTTGTTGGAAGGAATTTTAACCGATTTCCTTTAAAATTCACAGTATTTCAGGGATTTTTTATGTTACAATATCTTGGTAACTATCCAGTTAGTCCGAAGTCCAAAGTCCAGAATAGTTGACCATATTTAAAACTTTCTAAAAGTTTCGACGATGTCATTTTAAAATATTTCATACATTTTCTCAATAATACCAGGAGAAATGTGTTACCGAGTCATACGATGACCGGATATAGCATTGCGTGCAACGAAAACACAAGAACTCGTTTCCGGTCATGCACACAATTATTCATTACATATTTCCTAGTTTATCTGTCGCATCATAGTTCGTGGTTTAGAGGTCACCGCGATAGCCTCTGAATGAGGAGTTCTAATCTTACTTAAGCTGCCAAAAAGGATCTTACCTGTGTACAGCCAATCCCGCCCGCCCCGACCCAAAATAAGTCCATTGGAACAATGACGTCAGCATTTATTCCCTTATTTTTAGCTCTCTGCTTTCCTGCTGTGACCACTTGCGCTAAGTGATTCCTGGCGGCAATTGGTTGCACTCTGAAGCACGCAACCAATCATTGCACTGC
>NC_090888.1:5851891-5874391 GCF_036669925.1 Montipora capricornis | reverse complement strand
GCATATACAGAAACGTGAAAACCTTATCTTTGAGTGTAAGAGTGCTCTAGTGGGATCGTACTTGTTAAACCAGCTACCGGAAGGCATCAGAAAACAAATAGGCTTGTACAGAGATGACGGCCTAGGCGCATTCCAACAAACACCAAAAGAGATAGAAGGAATCAAGAAAGATATTTGCAAAGTGTTCAGAAACAACGGCTTAAAAATAACTATCGAGGCAAATAAGAAGATCGTCAACTTTCTCGACGTTACATTGAATCTTGACAAAGGATCTTACGAGCCGTACACAAAGCCTAACAACACACCGATCTATGTGCACCGTGAAAGTAATCACCCACATTCCATCCTAAAGAGCATTCCCCTGGCGATCAGTAAAAGGCTTAGCGAAATCTCATCAAACAAGGAATCCTTCGACAAAGCGGCACCTATATATCAGCAAAGGTTAGAAAAAAGTGGTTACAAACACCAACTGAAATTTGATGCAGCAACTAAAGACCAGACGCGCAGTGAGGAGAGAACCAGACGCCGAAATATAACGTGGTATAACCCACCCTTCAGTAAGAACGTCGCTACTAACGTGGGAAAGAATTTTTTTACGTATCGTAAAAGAATCCTTTTCAGCAGGGCACCCTCTAAAAAAATCTTTAACAGGAACACTTTGAAAGTGAGCTATTCGTGCATGCCAAATTTGGAAAGAAAAATCAGCGCCCACAACAAGTCCTCCCTCGTGAATAACTCTCAATCACAAGAAAAATCATGCAATTGCAGAGACAAACACTCTTGTCCGTTAAGTGGTGATTGCTTAATCCAAAACGTGGTCTACCAAGCAACAGTTGAAAGCGCCATGGGAAAGGAAACATATATCGGGCTTACCGCGAACCAATTCAAAACAAGGTTCCGAAACCACACGGCTTCATTTAGAAATAAGAACAAAAGGAACGCAACGGAGTTGAGCAAACACATCTGGTCCCTAAAGGACAGCAAAACGGAATTTGCTATAACCTGGAAAGTACTGGCTTGCGCCAGACCTTATTCAAACGTAACAAAGAGATGTAATCTTTGCATTACGGAAAAAATTTTCATCATCTGTAAACCGGGAGCAGGCACCCTGAACAAAAGGAACGAACTGGCGAGTGCGTGCCGGCACGCAACCAAATATTTGATAAGGAATGCTTGAACCATCAACTTATAAAAGGAAAAATAGCCAGGCAGTCTTTTATGCACCTGACGAGAGAGGACCATCAGGCCCTTTCGAAACAGATCTGTAGTGTTTTAATGTTTTAATTTTTCCTTTCCTACGCAAGTAATCATAAAGCTCCAGGATTGTAGAGCACTCTTCGACTCAAAGATAAGGTTTTCACGTTTCAGTTACAGGTAAAATAGACTACATTCCCTGGTCGACAAATTTGTTTCGTAGGACCATGTCCCACTCTTCAGGATCGTACAATGATTACTATCTCTACAGGATTACGGTTTTTACATGATGATTTTATCCTGCTACCCATGCGCGTAATTGTAAATTACGATTTTAATTACAATTTCTTTAAGAGGAATTTAAGTAAATATATGTGGCCGTTAAAAAAATTAATGCTAAAGTAAATTACAGCATTGCATGGAAGATTTTGGGAAGGGTGCGCGCGTATTCTAACAGCACCAAAAAATGCAACTTATGTACACTCGAGAAGAACTGTCTGATGAGTGCGTAAGCACGAAACTCGGAGTAACAGTGAATCATGTGTTGGTTTCATTAGCCTCACCTTTCTATATATATATATATATATATATATATATATATATATATATATATATATATATGACTGCCAGTGGAAAAACTGAAGACTTCATCTGCTATAAAAGTGCTCGATTGTTAAACCAGAGCTGTGAATAAAGATGAATTTCTGGAGTCGGACTAGTTCAAAAACATTTAATTGCTACTCGGAGTTTCATGCTTCTAATGAAGCAATCATCAGGCAACTGACAACAATAACGGTTACATGTAAAGATATACAAATTTGAAAGTGGGGAACAATGCTTACTAGCATAACGTGTCAAGATGTGATTGGACGGCAAAAGCGCTAAACGATCGGGTAAGACTATTTTAGGTGAACGCGCTACTTAAATTAAACTGCATGAAACTCCGAGTAGCAATTAAATGTTTTTGAACTAGTCCGACTCCAGAAATTCATCTTTATATATATATATATATATAAATATATATATATATATATATATATATATATATATATATATATATATATATATATATATATATATATATATATATATATATGTAGACAGAACTTTCTGTCTGACCAACGCTTTGGTGCGAAACTCAGAGTAACAGAGAATCGATGCGTCCTCTTTAATCCTTCAACTTATGTATACTTAACTCTGCTACCACAGCTTTGAGCACTTTACGCCAAGGTTGACTCGACCTCCATATATATATATAACTAACTGCAGACAGTACTGTTTCGGCCTTCTGGGCCTCATCAGTGCAGTGCTGATGTCTTGGATGGAGGTTAAGCTATAAAGCCACCCCAGATGTCCCACACATGTGGTACATCCAAGTCATGCCAGAGTGTTCAAACTAGCGAGCTAGTGAGCATGCGCAATTGCTAGCGGCAATGACTCATCCTAGTAGAGTGCTCAATTTGAACATGAAAGCAAAAGCTTTGTAATGCCAAAGAGCTATATCTAACTGCAGACAGTACTTTTTTTTTTTTTTTTTCATGAAAACAGCCTTTATTCACAATAAAAACACACGCCATTTACAAATTAAAAAGCACAAAAAAGTCACTAGAAACTAAGAGCCGGAGTAGGCAGCTAGCCACAAGGGCCTGGGGCCCTAACAGCAGAGTCCATGAGCAGAGCAAATTCCCTGCAGAGATCCCCGGATTGTGGACACCGCGAACAGCGCACGGACAAATGGAATCCATGACCCAGATGTACTTCTAAATATTGATATGAGGAAATCCGTTCGCCATGGCACAAAAACCGTCCAAGACCCAAACATCGTGAAAGCGAGATTCAGAAAGAGAGTTATAATCCAAGAAGACTCTCTGCTTAAGATCATAGGAAACATAACGGATGATGGCACGATGGTCTTCTTTGCCGTTGCAGAAAGTGGCCCTGTTTCGAAAGGTCCAAATGCCATAAAGAATGGATTTCGTCAAATGGCGCGCGAGCCGAGCCCTCTTAGCACTAAGAGAGGGCCAGCGGAAGAAAAAAACCGTTAAAAGGTTTGCAACAAACTGCCTACCAAGCAACAGGGAGAGAACTGGCACGAAGTGTAGCCAGACTCTTTTGACCCTTAGACAATTTAAAAAGCAATGGTCAATGGTCTCTCGTCGCGGACAAGAGGCACAGCGACCAGATGAGATACAACCCCAATTCAAAAGGGAATCACGCATCTTGACGCAGCTGAGGATAATAAGCCAGAAGACATCGTTCTTATAGTTCTCAGTGAAGGGGTCCCGGACGAGAGACCAATGACCATCGAGGGAGAACCCTGGCCCAATGACCTGGGACCATTGACGCGGCAAGATTGGCGGGGATGAGTTGATTGAAAGTAGCTTTTGATACAAGGTTTTACAAACTAGGGCACTGTCTCCCACCCTGGATAGAGTATCAAGACAGGCCTTGTAAAAGGGAGTTGGAGAAGAAGCACTTCGAGAGGAGTTATCCCGTAAGGAAGACCATTCGGAACGCAGGGAGGAAAAGCGACGCCCCAAAAAGTATTTACATAGAAAAAAACTAGAATCATCAGGGGAATTAAGCACGGAGGCCATCCCCGCCAATCTCAAAGCCTGGGCCTTTAGGAAAAGATTGTCAAGATTGACACCCCCAAATTTCAATTTCAAAAAGCAAGTGTTACGACTCACCGTCTCCATTTTTGAGCCCCATAAGAAGGGCCAGATCAAGGCATTAACCTGCGCAATGACCCATTTTGGGAGAGTAAGAACTCTAGCAATGTAAAGCAGCTTGCTCAAACCAAGTGTATTGATAATTAGGGCCTTACCGGGAAGGGATAGGGATCTCGACTTCCAGAGATTGAGGGATTTCTCCAGTTTCTCAAGTTTAGGCTGCCAATTAAAGTGCTCTGTAGGGATGGTGCCAAACACTACCCCCAAGATTTTCATTTTCTTAACCCAGGTGAGGCCCAAAGGCTCATCAGAACGAAACCTCCAGGCCCCCAGCCACATTGCTTCAGTTTTGGTGCGATTCAGTTTGGCACCGGTACCCCTTTCATAGACATTAACACAGCTGAAAAGCTTAGACAAGGATCGAAGATCCTTGAGTACAGTCGTAGTGTCATCGGCATACAAGCGAACACGTGCTTGCCGCCCTCTGGCACCAGGGAGGAGGAACCCCTCAACCCCTGGACAACGGCGAATGAGGGACGCTAATACCTCAACACAAAGGACATAAAGTAAGGGAGACAAAGGGTCCCCCTGTCGCACCCCACGTGCAAGAGAAATCCTCTGAGATAGCCAACCGTTTAAGATAATCTGCATAAAGGCACCATTGTAAAATGTTGAGATCCACCGGCAAGACGCAGGTCCAAAACCATAAACCTGGAGAAGATGCAGGAGAAAGGAACGGTTGACACGGTCAAAGGCTTTCTCTTGGTCAAGGCTGACTAAGATTGCGGATTCATCCGTCCGTTGAATGTAGTCCAAAACATCACGCAAAAGAGTAACATTAGAAAAAATACTTCGGCCAGGAACGGAGCAAGTCTGATCAGGGTGGACAATATATTCAAGAACCTTGGAAAGACGAGAAGTGATTGCTTTAGAAATAATCTTATAATCCACATTCAAAAGAGAGATGGGCCGCCAGTTTTTAAGTGCTTAATATCACCACGTTTCTTAAAAATAAGCCGGGTGACGCTACCTTTCATCGAGCCGCAAAGCTCGCCATCGGAGAAACACTGGTTAGAAACACGGAGTAAAAGGGGACCCAAAGTCTCCCAAAAATGAAGATAAAATTCAACTGATAGTCCGTCAGATCCCGGTGACTTCCCGGTATTAAGACTCTTAACAGAGTTCGTTAATTCGTCAAGCGACAAGGATCCCTCGCACGAAGCGCGTTGAGGAGGAGAAAGGGACTTTTCAACAGATTATAAACAACGCTGTTTAAAAAACGCGTCAATAGGCTCATCAGTGAAAAGATCTGAATAGAAGCGCACATGCGCACGTTCAATTTCTTCACGCGTGAACACCTCTACATCATCAGAATTAAGAATAGAAGAAACAATATTACGCTCAAAGCGTTCACGTTCAAGCTTAAAGAAAAATCGCGTGGGCCTTTCTCCCTCCTCAAGCCACTGAACTCTAGAACGGATTTTAGAACCGTCTAACTTTTCCAAGGTAAGAGCCTTAAGCTTACTTTCGAGCTCGGAAATTTCAGGACTAACTGAAGGATAACCAGAAGTAAGCTGACGTTTTAGCTTAATAATGCGGTTAACTAAAAGAACACGTTCGTGCGAGAGATCCCTGCTCTTTTCCCTGGCAAAGAAAATGATCTCAGAGCGGATAGAGTTTTTAAAAAAGTCCCACCAAACTTTAACCGAAGGAAAGTGTTGCAAGCAATTGGCTAAATGATTGATACAATTCGAAATATAGTCGCAAAACACATCATCATTCAAAAGTGAATTATTAAACTTCCAAATGCCAGGACCACGGAGGTTATTCCCAGTGGGCTGGAAGGAAAGACAAACAAAATCATGGTCGGAAAAAACACAGGGGTTGATTTCACAAGAAACAACAGAAGGCATGAAGTTCTTAGAAACAAAAAATTTATCTAAACGCGAACCAATTGAAAAATCCGAATTAAACCATGTGCACTGGCACACTCTCGGCTGTAGCTTGCGCCAGACATCAATTAAAGAAAAGGCTGAACACAAATCAGTAAGGCACTTAGCAGGCACAAAGTTGACGCCAAATTTATCAAGGTTGTGATCGTAACAATTATAATCACCAGCAATTATTAAGACATCAGAAGATAAAAAGTATTCATGCAAACTTCTGAAAAACACTTTCTTTTCGGCCAAGTTGGTGGGAGCATAAATGTTAATTAAATTAATCCTTAGGTCGTCAAGTTTTAACAAAAGACTAACAACCCTCCCCGACGTGTCTCTTTTCCAGCAACTGACGTTGCCGGAAAAAGATTCAGAAAGGCAAGTAAGGACACCACCTTGTTTGCCTACAGCAGGGGACCAAAAACAAGGTCCACGCCAGGCACAAGAGAAAACGCGGAAAACCTCAGGATCAGTAATCTTCGTTTCCTGAAAACAGAAAACGTCATAAGAGGTACGAAGACTATATATGAGATAATCTTGGAAAAGCTTACTGAAACCACGAGAATTTAAGGAAAGAATTTTGGAAGTCATGAAGGGTGAGGGTTCTTAGTCTTTTTACTAGAACTGACCGGCATAGGTGACGTTGATTTACGCGCAGGTGGACCATCTGTGAAGTCTAGCCTGGCAGGCTTGCGTTTCGGTGCAACTCGAAGAGGTTGAGGACGGATAGGAATCTGTGATGAACGCAGCGGAACTGTAGGGCCAGGATCCTCAGGAATCTCCATCGCAGCAATAGCTTGATCAGAAGCAGTAGGACGTTGCGAATCAGCTGCAGCGACAAGCTGTAGATCAGACAAAGTAGGAGAGCCAGAAATGATGCTCGACGGAAGAGAAGGCTCTTGGGACAAAGGAGGAGACAGGGACGACGATTCAACAGGCGAAAGGAGGGACTGAGACGATTGCGTAGTTTGTGATGACTGAGAGAACTGTGTAGACTGGGAAGACTGCGAGGGTTGTGTGGAGGGCTGCTTTGGGGTGTTCTCGGACAGTGATGAAGGTTGACCAGAAGATGGCGACAGTGATGATTGCGATGAGAGGGGAACACAGGAAGGTGTAGGAGGTAGTACATCAGGAGAAGACTGCGTAGGAGGCTGTGAAGGAGGAATATCAGGTAAAGACTGCTTTAAAGGAATTGAAGAAGGCGGGCCATCGGAAAAAGGCTCATCAGGAGGAGGCTGCGGGGGAGACTGTGACGGTCGAGACTCTGGAAGGGGAGCAGGAGCAGCATCATTATCACCAGTGTCAACTTTTCCAGGGCGCCGCCACCAAGATAATTTACAATCAATGGCGTAGTGGCCGTCCTCTTTGCAAATACTGCACTTGATTTCTTCTTTACAGTCGCTGAAGGTGTGACCCAGTTGGTCACAGTTAAAGCATATCACGTGAGGGCACACCTTTGCGACATGATCAGGA
The DNA here is from genome assembly GCF_036669925.1 of Montipora capricornis. NCBI lineage: Eukaryota > Metazoa > Cnidaria > Anthozoa > Scleractinia > Acroporidae > Montipora > Montipora capricornis. Next base: position 5,867,115 of record NC_090888.1, on the reverse strand, counting down.
AGATGGCACTTTCTGCAAGTAGGAACCTGTCTCTCGTGTTTGACTCTAAGAAGCTTCCTGCCGAAGCGTAGGAAGGACGGAATCGACTCAGATAGCTCCATTCTAGCAACGCGTGTTCCATTCTTGATGCCCTCTTAGCCCTGTAGATTACATCTGCGGAAGCCGAGGACAGATCCATAGCGGGCCAGTAGTAGTTGTATGCGCTTATTCAGACCGGATTTGACAGGTAGTCATCAAATGACGTCATCAATCAAAAGACAAAAGAAGGGGGCGTGCATAAATTAGGGGCATGTTGGGGCATGACGCAATGTGTCGGTTTTAACCCTAACACGTGAAAGAAGGGGGCGTGCATAAATTTGGGGCATGTTGGGGCATGACGCAATGACGGCTGTAACCCTAACCCTAACAGGTCGTCGCATAAATTAGGGTTAGGTTAATGAGATGCTAGTCACGAACGTACATGAAGGTTTCTTTTATTGAGAAAGTAAGCGAGATGTGTTTGCTGTGCCTGTGTTCTGTTTCCACCCAGCCATCCGGGTGGTAACGCAAATATATAGCGAAAAGAACAATGGGAAAGACAGCGAGCCAATGAGGTCAAGGCGATGTCATCACGGGCCAATGAGACACCGCTGACGTCAGTATACATTAACTTTCTGGGCTTGGGGTCACGTACCTACAAAGTGAAGTGAGAACCCTATTGTTTTGAAGCGAGTCAAACAGAATTTTAAAACACATACACAAAAGGCTTTACACGCCTGGACAAGTCCGCAAACGCTTTGTTCTTTTTTAAACTAAATTTGCATAGAGGCGATCGAAGCGTGAAGAAGGAAGAATATAGAAGAAAAAAAGTTGTTTTGTGTGGAAAAGAGGAGCATTCTCAACTCTTTTACGCTTTTTAAACAAACGTGAACTCCGTTGTTACAACCTTTTTTTTTTTTTTTTAAGGAAAGTTTTTTCTCAACCTCGCGCTTGAATGAAACACGGGTAAATGCAATCTTTTTTATGTAAGAATACACAAAGACATCCTTCAGTGCACAGACTCAAAGAAAGCCTACTCAACAGATTTGAATAAAACCTTTTCTGAAAACGTTTGAAAAAACCTTTGGATTTTGAGAAGCGTTTTATACTGTGGTATGGTGAAGCGGGAGTTGGTTTCATATCGTATTTCAAAATACTTTTCACAATATTTGACGCAGTGAGCAAACAACAATATACATTTCAAACGCTTTATTAAAAGATACTCTAGATATAAATGATTGTTCTTCTACTATTTGACTACTGTAACGTTAAAACAAACATGTTGCGTTGCGCTTAAATAAATAATGTGACTCTGATAATGCAGTTCTGTTCAGACATACAGAATATGAAACATTCGAGACCGGACTAACTCGAACGAATTTTATTTGCAGAATGCTATCGTTAAGTCAATAAAAACACATCAACAAACGTTTCAAAAGTTTTACTGAATTAACAGAGAACGCTTATCACAATGTGATATTTGCGAGAGATAGTTCTCTTTAAACAAACCTTAATCCGAAAAAAGTTGTTTTGAAAACGCACCCTATGTACAACAAAGATTATAGTTGTTAAGTCAATAAATACACACCAACAAACATTTCAAGCGTTTTACCGAATTAACAGAGAACGCTTATCACAATGTGATATTTGTGAGAGTAGTTCTCTTTGTAATTCACTTGCATTCGCTGCATCATGATTGTTCTATTATGCATGCACTGTTTCAACGCTTTTTGAGCGAAAATAAATCACACACGCGCAAATGAGAGAAGAAAAAAAAATGTTGTAATTCACTTGCATTCGCTGCATCATAGTGTTCTATTATGCGTGCACTATTTTAATGCGTTTAGAGCAACAATAAATAACACACGTGTAAATGAGAGATGAAAAAAAAAATGTAATTCACTGGAGTACACTGTATCATTATTGTTCAGTAAGGTTCCCACTTTGTATTACTCCTTAATCGGGCAACCATAGGTGTTCTCGCCCTGTAGGACCTTTTAATAACTCTCTTCTCCGTGGAATCTGGGGGCGTTTCAAAGATCCAGGGATCTGTGTCCTTTTCGATAGGAGAAGGTGGTGTTTCTATCCTGACAGGAATTTTGGATGGACCAACGGGTGTGGTTGGAAGTTTCCTGTGTGCTGTCTTTTTGGGTTGTACCTCGGATATCGTTGGAGAATGGTTTGGAGTGGGCGCATTTGGACTTGTTGTCGCTGTCCCTGCAGGTTTCGTCTTCGTTTCGCTCTTCATTTGTTTTGACAAACCTTGGTACCGTTGTAATAGTTGATCCAATAAGGCCACTTTTTGATCTGCGGGCAAAGTAGAATCCGTAATATGTTTCATGTCTTGATCCAAGCGCGTCAAGGTCGTGAGTTGCGGAGGTGAAGTTAAGCGATGTTCTGTCTCAAGGCTTTGCAATAAGTGCTCTGGAACCAACATCATCTTTTGTACGTGTTTCATTTTAGCACTTTACCCAATAAATCCAAAGCGAACGGTGCAATCAAAGAGGCGAGAGCTGGCAGGAATCCTCCTTGCTGATTGAGAACTTCTTTTTTCTTCTTCAGACTAGGTGTCTTGCGAGTCAAATACAGGAGTTTCGACTTGTGTGGTTTCAAGCGTTTAAATGATGAACTTGGAACCATAATGTTCCCTTTAAGTAGATTAAGGGCGACTTCACTGATGGCTTCTATTTGTCCCTTACTAGCGTGAGATATCATCTCTTTCCGCTGTTTCCCTCTGCTTGTAAAACAAGTGCAGAGAAAGGGTAAATGTTGATTGACTTTGGAAGCCTTGACGAGTTCTTTTTTTCTTCTCTCACCGGTAGCTTTTGAAATCTTTCTAGAACGCAAAGTCATGTCACCACCACTTTGATTGTTTACTGTCTCCTCGCGGTGCAACAATTGCAAAGCCATGGCGTTAAATGAAATCTACCGGAAAGGGTTCATTGGTTTTATAGATTTTCTTATCAACGTAAACAATGGGATATGAATGTGACTCTGGGAAGATCCTTGTTCGCAATCGTTGAATGTCCGGGGTTCGTGGATGTAAATCCATCATTAAGTATCCAAATGGTTGTGATGTAGCGTCTTGAAAACTCTCTCACACAAACGGAACGCGCCCAGAAAACGCCTGTTGTGCCAGTGTCCTCAACCCCAAAGTATCTCGAGGATTGTTAAAGGCAATGATGTAATGAGCATTAAGAGAAATGCTCCGGGAAAACTTTCCTGGGGGAAAAGGTTTTGGGTCAGATAAATGCAGGTGACGTCACGATGATGGGACACTTTGGTGAACAAATCCAAAATGGACACGTCATGGCTGCAGTGTGTAATGAGGTCATGTAACACGATCAGACCAGGACGATGAAGGGGTGGAAATAAGGCGGGAATGTCGTCGGGAATACCCTCCATAAACGTGACTTCCTTTACCAATTCCTTAAAACAATCTTGCCATTGACCGTAGCAATACACGATCTTGCGAATGGGGCGTTCAAATAAACAATCTGCGTGTTGAAGTATCTGGCGCGTAAATGTTGTTTTTCCGCATTGGCTGGAGCCAGAAATGATAATACTGCTGGGGCACTTGAATTGGGACATGTTCACGAGACGAAGCTTCAAAGATTTGTGTACACGAGATAGAATTCCCACCCCTTTTACTAGCAAATACACACAAAAACAGCAACATTTTGTTTACTTTTCAACATGATTTTATTGCTTATGGACACAGCGAAATGACTTACAACCTTGTTGAAAGCAATCATTAACTTTAGGATACATGACTGAATTAAAATAAGCGTGTACACTCCGTTCAACTTGTGCATCGTTCCACTGAGAATCATATCGTTTAAATTTAGCTTGAACAGTGTTCATATCAACATTCCGTGCTCGCCGAATGAGATAAAACAAACAATAATCTCCACAAACATCCGAGTTCAGTCCTTGCAGTGGTTTGTCGTTATAATAGGTAACTTCCCGTAGAATGTAGGTATCCATGTTGTAAGTTTCAGGAGGAAATCCGTAGCTGTCAAAGAATTCACTTTCACGAGGCGATTCAAAGTACATAGCCACCCAATGTGTCCCAGGTTGGTCATGAGGGTCCGTATTCGCGATGAGTCCGGCTGGGTAGGTGTTGATGACAGGTAGCCTATCCCTTGGAAATACGCCTTGCATCAGAGGTGCTAACACAGGGTCAGAAAGACAGGCTTGCCATAGTTCTTGGGTCGTATGCATGACGATGAACTAAGAGCCTTGTGACAAATCGTAGACCACGCGACGATTGCGATCAATTTCCAACTGATTCTGAAATTCTGCGTACACAATTAAATTCAGAACTGAGTTCGTCTGAGTTCCAAATTTCAGGTACAGGTTCACGTTACCCGTTCGATGAGGTATCAGATGATCGGGATGTCCACTTCCTGCCGGTGTCAAATCAAAACGGAACAAACCGTATCCGTTCTCCCAATCCACTCTATCAATGTCAAGCCCGTGCCCACAATTCATGTCTCCACTTCCTGAAAACAGCGTGTTGTAACCATCGATCTTTTTTCCACCCGTCAGATCCAGCGCAGAATAAGGCATTTCTTCTCCATTCACAGTCAGCCGAATGTCTTGCAGGTCAAACAGCTCAAAGTTGAAAGGATTTCTTGCAAGGTTTCCGTTGAAGGCATCGTTTCGCACGAGTCCAAAAATGATGCACTGAGGAATGAAACCGTGGAATAGATCTGTCTCAGTGTGATTTAAGACTCCTTGAGGGATGATCCTTGCCTGCGTAGGGGTTCTGGTTAGGGTATAGATGGCTGGTAGCGGTGCGCTCCCTTTGTGACCTTGCATGATCTGTACATGTTCTAGTTTCACACTGTCTGCAACACGCACTGTGCGTATGCGAAGCGTACTAGACATGACCTTTAGTTTGCAGTTGTTTGGAGTCTCCCCAGCCATTAGAACAAAAGCATCGTTGTTCAGATCCACTTTGACTTTGATCTCCAAACCGTCAAGCAACAACTTGTCAATATTAAACACGTCACAAAGAGGTACTCCGACCAACCCAACTTCTGCGCCGTTGTTAGTAAATGTGGCTCTTCTATTCAGACCCTCATTAAATTCAGCTGTATTATCTACTTCATTCATGTGTCCAGCAGTGTCTTTGTAATACAGAGCTTTGGTTAAGTACGATTTCTTGGCCTGTTCCGTAAAGTTCAATAAGGTCTTGATGTAAGCATTGTATGCTTGAGTGTCTGACTGTTCTGTTACCAGCGTTTCGTTGATCTTGATGGTAAACTGTTTGATGATGGAATGAAGGGCGTTGTTGACCAGAGTGTACTTCTTACCATCCCCTGTGGGCGATCCATCTTGTTTGGTAATCTTTACTACCAATCGCAGCTCTGTCTTGTTAATGTCAATGTAGTCAGCTAACGGTTTGATGACAAACTCGATGGGGTTAGTTCCCGTTTGAACCGGTTCGTAATCGATCCATTTGCTGCTAACAATCGATACATCTGTCACAGGTACATCAAACAATTGTAAACTTGAATTCGCACCAGGGGCTGAGAGAGGGTGAGCTGATGCCATCTTTAATCAAAAATAGTCTTGAACGTTGAACGAGATGTTCTCCTTTTCGTGGTCTGTCCTTCACTGTGCCGCTTTGACGTATCCGCGCGCCTATATACTCTTTTTCCTCGACCTTGCTGTGTAATGTCATCAATGACCCCTGTGAGTAATTTTTTTCCAGCAGCTTTCGCTCTTGTCTTGGCAGCTTTCTTTAAAGGTTGACCATTGATCACGTCTTGGACAAGTTGTATTCCCGTTTCCAATCCAGTATCGAGCATTCGTTTTCCCACTTTTTTTGCTGTTGTTTTGAGAAAGGGAGTTGCTGAACGGAACAAGGACCGAAACATTCCACCTAAGCCGTTGCCCCCTTGACCATAAGGGTGTGTTCCTCCGTAGATACTAATGTCTTCTCCTTTACCGTGCTGCCTATAGGGTACAACATGTCGTCCATATGGGTAATATCGGTGGTTCATAGGTAATAACATGTTGTTATAGAATATCACGACGCCGAAAATGCAGGGTCACGCGTACGGCTCCAGAAGCAAATGGTATCAATTGACCTGTGTCTCCCCTTATATTGATCGCCACGTATGAAAATACAGTTGTACGAAGTCTATGGTAGGAGGGCACCTTGACCTCTTCTGTGATCATGTTCCCGGGCTGACCACGAGGAACAAGCATCCGAAGTAAGTTCGCTTGAGCATCTCCCACTACTTGAGACTCGATTAAATCGGAATACACGTAGATGGTTTGAAAAGCGTCTCTCGAGAGCAATCCCCATACCAATTCGTCTTTTCTGACAAGTGTTGTCGTTGTCCTCGCAAGAAGGACGCTGTGATCATCATTCTGTTGGACAAGGCCTCCGATTTGGTACAGCTGAGGAATATTATACTGATGGTTTAAGTACCCCAAGGCGCGAGCTAATGTCTTTGGTAGAATCACATACCAACCGGCTGGTAACTTCAACTCAAAGTAGTCTTGTGCTTTCTCGTAAATGTAAAAACACTCGTTTCCTTCCAGACTTGTAATGGTCTTGTCACTCTTGAAATAAATGTCTCTCAATCGATTGTGTAGTCCCTTCGTCATACCGTGAATGACATCTTTGACCGTACGGTAAATGCCACTTGGTACAGGGATGTTCAATTTCCAGGGTTCAGGACCAGTCTTACAAAGCAAAGTGTAGGACAATTGATTCTCACCTACGTTTTGCCAGGTGTAAGGGTAAATGATGCGTGTCATGGCCACCTCCCAGTCTTCACTTAGGTGTAGTTGACTTGGTAACTGCATCTTAAAATCGGCCGCCTTGTTTTCTGGATACTGAGTCAGACTTGCATCACTGGTCAGCACCATGTAAAAACTGTTGGTCATGTTGATCGACGGCGGAAATGTAAAACGACGCTGACGATACCGTCTAAAAATGCCGGCGTTTGACCGTATCCACTCGTTAAATATATTTCAATGGTCTGAAATATCTTTGTCCGCAAAGGTAGGTACACAATATGTTCTCTTTCTTCAAGGAGTGTTTCTCGAAAACTGCCCAGAGGTACCATCTCATGTAGGAGAGGTAAGCGCTTGTCACCCACCTGCCACGGTTCCACGAGATTGGTTTGAACTTGAACCAGTCTCTGCTTACACGAGCAAAGCGACAGCGAAGGAGGAAAGATGTAAATACCCGGATATGTGATGGATGTGCCAGCTGGTAAGATGAACCAATCATGACCATATTTTGTGTTTTCTTGCAGGTTTGTGTAGGGTATAGCCAGGTTGTTGGCGGAGCCAATCGAGTACTTGCGTGCGTTTCAAACCATACCGACGCGCCGCACGATACAGTTTGTCGACTCCCCCTAAAGCGGATGGTCGATCCACTTCATAATACAATTTCTGTAATAGTTGGTTCGTCTGATTTAGGGTCCGCGTTTTCTGTTTCTTCTTCTTTTGCATGTTCCTCTTCGTGATTGTTGGTGACAACTTCGCTAACGCAACACGCAACTGAACATCGCATTATCTGAAATATGTCACTTAAAGAAACTAAATGATGAACTTCCACACACGCGACTTCCAGCCATGGTGTAAAACAAATGATTAGATGTTCCTCATTCGTAGACTTTTTATAACAATTTGCCAAACCATCCACCAGAAAGAAGGATAATGTATCGAGTACGTGACACATAAGACTTTGTGGAATGTATATTGTTCGGTAAATGTAGCGTTGCATTGGTCCATGTAGTAATAAAAACTCAACAAGCGACCGGGGTTCATTGGATGTAACTCCTTTACAAGTTCTAACCATTGCTCGCGAGGTGTGCTGTGAAAGATGTGTCCTGCAAAACAACTCCGAGCGCAAACCCGAACCAAGACAAAGTACACTCTATCCATGTTAACGAGTCTACTGAAAAACGGGCACTGCACGTATTCCTTTATAGCACTTTTTGTGAATTCAGTCACTCACTAACACGGTTAACACTTGTGCGTGTGTGATTTATTTTCGCTCTAAAAACATTGAAACAGTGCATGCATAATATTGCTTGACCGGTACATGTGCATCTTTATTGTACATAGGGTGCGCTTTCAAAAGAACTTTTTTCGGATCAAGGTTTGTTTAAAGAGAACTATCTCTCGCAAATATCACATTTGTGATAAGCGTTCTCTGTTAATTCAGTAAAACGTTTGAAATGTTTGTTGATGTGTTTTTATTGACTTAACGATAGCATTCTGCAAATAAAATTCGTTCGAGTTAGTCCGGTCTCGAATGTTTCATATTCTGTATGTCTGAACAGAACTGCATTATCAGAGTCACATTATTTATTTAAGCGCAACGCAACATGTTTGTTTTAACGTTACAGTAGTCAAATAGTAGAAGAACAATCATTTATATCTAGAGTATCTTTTAATAAAGCGTTTGAAATGTATATTGTTGTTTGCTCACTGCGTCAAATATTGTGAAAAGTATTTTGAAATACGATATGAAACCAATGCAACTCCCGCTTCACCATACCACAGTATAAAACGCTTCTGTAAATCCAAAGGTTTTTTCAAGCGTTTTCAGAAAAGGTTTTATTCAAATCTGTTGAGTAGGCTTTCTTTGTGTCTGTGCACTGAAGGATGTCTTTGTGTATTCTTACATAAAAAAGATTGCATTTACCCGTGTTTCATTCAAGCGCGAGGTTGAGAAAAAACTTTCCTTAAAAAAAAAACTTTTTTTCTTCTATATTCTTCCTTCTTCACGCTTCGATCGCCTCTATGCAAATTTAGTTTAAAAAAGAACAAAGCGTTTGTGGACTTGTCCAGGCGTGTAAAGCCTTTTGTGTATGTGTTTTAAAATTCTGTTTGACTCGCTTCAAAACAATAGGGTTCTCACTTCACTTTGTAGGTACGTGACCCCAAGCCCAGAAAGTTAATGTATACTGACGTCAGCGGTGTCTCATTGGCCCGTGATGACATCGCCTTGACCTCATTGGCTCGCTGTCTTTCCCATTGTTCTTTTCGCTATATATTTGCGTTACCACCCGGATGGCTGGGTGGAAACAGAACACAGGCACAGCAAACACATCTCGCTTACTTTCTCAATAAAAGAAACCTTCATGTACGTTCGTGACTAGCAACTCATTAACCTAACCCTAATTTATGCGACGACCTGTTAGGGTTAGGGTTACAGCCGTCATTGCGTCATGCCCCAACATGCCCCAAATTTATGCACGCCCCCTTCTTTCACGTGTTAGGGTTAAAACCGACACATTGCGTCATGCCCCAACATGCCCCTAATTTATGCACGCCCCCTTCTTTTGTCTTTTGATTGATGACGTCATTTGATGACTACCTGTCAAATCCGGTCTGAATAAGCGCATACAACTACTGCCAGTGCTTCATCAGAAAGCTCGAAGGGAGCATCATACACAACAACAAAGGTACACGTAGAAGATGAATTACGATGACGACGGATAAAAGAAGATTTACGAAGGAAGAGATCACGGTACTCACTGGTGGAAAACGTCACGGAAACAAAGCCATTAGGATTGCGTTGGAGACATCTGACCGCAGCAGCACGGATACCACAGTTCTTTAGATCGGCAAACACTTGGGATAAAGAAGTGTCCTTGTCGGAAAGAGAAAAATGTGCCGTACATGATCGCTCGGGCAAAATGTTCAGCGGATGGATAGAATCCTTCTCTGCGTCAGTAAGACGTTCAGCATTCCTCATTATATAATCAACACCTGATTGACTAGACACACTGGAGTGTCGACGACGCCCAACCATTTGGGCATAAGACGGGATATCAGCAATTTCCATGTTCTCTTCAGTTTCGGAAAGGTCCGCCCAGCTATGCTGGGGATCGACAACATTACCTGCCAGACGACTGCAAAAGCCACAAAATGACCAATACAGTAATAGCACAAGCGAAAAAACAGACTGATAGGGCTTCGCCCTGGGTTAGCCCAACGATATAAACGGATAAAAGGCCTGGGCCTCATCAGTGCAGTGCTGATGTCTAGGATGGAGGTTAAGCTGTAAAGCCACCCCAGATGTCCCACGCATGTGGTACATCCAAGTCATGCCAGAGTGCTCAAACTAGCGAGCTAGTATATATATATATATATATATCTATATATGACAGGAATAATAATACTACTACTAATAATAATAATGATGATGATGATGATAACAATAACAATACTTATATTGATAATGATAATGGAACGATAATGTGAAACACACAGCTGTAGTTCTTGTGTTAGTATGATACTCTACATGTACTGCCGTCTCGAGCAGTTTGAATTCTAGGAGCCTTTTGTCACCCTGGAAAGCGAGCACAGAATTCATAATACCTAGCAACATTGTACACAAAAGCAATAAAATACTTGCTAGGATACACCTGTATTGTCTACAATAAGGCAGAACAACTGGAACCTTGAAATAGCTCTTCATTTTACATTTTTATTGATCTCTTCAGTTACACAATTGCTAATGTCCAATTCCTTGCTATTTCCATGGTAGCCTGAGAAATAATTAAAAAGGAAATAAATTAGAGACCAATATTAATTGGGTAGAGCCAGCAGTAATGCTGATTGAGTTTTCAGATCTAGCTATGGACTCACTAATCATTGTTATCACAGGGGACCCACACAAAGGGTGAATTTAGAAGCAATGTATGAGAATAGCAAAAAGTTCCATAATTATTATTGTACTAAATAAATACAAATAAATAAATTTACACAAGATGAGGATAAACTATCTGAAATGATGTGCTGTTGTTATTATGGCTGAAAATGGCAAATTGTAGCAATTTTTACCAGAGCAACACACGTCCTTGAAATCACTAAATTTCCCACAAGCAGCCACAATAACGACACAGAAAAACATTTCGGATGAAGGTTAGTTTATTCTCATCTTATATGCAAATATTTATCCCATAATTGTAGAATAATATGGAACTTTTTGCTATTCTCATCCATTGCTTCTAAATTCAATAATACCAAGGGTCAAACACATTATGTAGGCATCCTGTGATTGTTAGTATTTGTAAAAAGTAGACTCGAGCCCCTGTAATTCTTAGATGCAGAAACCTTACGCTTAAGTTGAAACATGTTTATTTATCATGAATGTCTTTGCGGATTGGCAAAAAAAAAACAGCTTAAGGTAATAAGATCTATTTGTCATCATGGTGCAGAGCAGTCAACAAATTTAGCTATATATCTTTCCAGATCAAGTCAAAATCTTGAGCTGGATGGATATCAAGATCAGTAAAATTTCTACAGGCCATATAGGTCTAGCACTTCAACTGGTCAAAATGAATGGACTTTCTCCATGCCATAAATTATTTTAATAAAATTTAAAATGTTACCATGACTGAACAACTGTTGAGCGTCTTCCTCCCAATGACACGGATGTGCAGCCATTCACATTAAAGGAGAATTGAAACTTAATAGACAACTGAATAGAGGGCCACAAAGGAAACAAAGTTCTCAGTGCAAACCATGAATGCCCTAACTGAACCTGATGGAAGAGAGAGGGTCGTAAGAATGAACAAACAATGAATGGCCATCGTCACAAGCCTAACTCAACCTGATGGAAGAGAGATGGTCGTAAGAATGAACAAACAATGAATGGCCATCGTCACAAGCCTAACTCAACCTGATGGAAGAGAGATGGTCGTAAGAATGAACAAACAATGAATGGTCATCGTCACAAGCCTAACTCAACCTGATGGAAGAGAGACGGTCGTAAGAATGAACAAACAATGAATGGCCATCGTCACAAGCCTAACTCAACCTGACGCAGGAAGAGAGAGGGTCGTAAGAATGAACAAACAATGAATGGCCATTGTCACAAGCCTAACTCAACCTGATGGAAGAGAGAGGGTCGTAAGAATGAACAAACAAAGAATGGCCATCGTCACAAGCCTAACTCAACCTGATGGAAGAGGGAGGGTCGTAAGAATGAACAAACAAAGAATGCCCATCTTCACAAGCCTAACTCAGTTTGGCTTTGTACAGAGACAAAGTATGACTAAAGATAATTTGTGATCGTTGAAAAGGAAAAGTAAACAATCTGCCAAGTAAAAAAGAATTAGTGCTGTTGGTCACAATAACAATAATTGTTTTGTCAATGTATGTGTTGATGACAACAGTTATTTCTGACACAATCATACATTGTAAGAACAATAGTATGTTTTAATTAAGCACTCAACCCAATACAAAACAGCTGATCATCAGAAGCATTCTCACAATTAAAACCACAGTCTGACCAAAACCAACAAAGTTTTCTTAGTCAGAGAAAAAAAAAACAATAGTAAAAGCCTGCATATACGAACATATATATATTTTTTGTCTGGCAAAATAGGGATACTTGGATGCAGGCTTAAAGTGGGTTCTTGACAAGGTCCTAATTTCTATGTAGGAGATATAGGTATTGATTGCCAGAAAAATAAATATTTGCGATCTCAAAGTCAAACTCCTTGGTTAAAGTGTTTATTCCAATTTAACTGTTACTCACATAATAGAACCTGCTTGATTTTAGTTCACTAAACAGGATTTTGTATAATTATGCCAAATATGTGCTAACAGGTTCTTACAAAAGGATCTCTTCGCAGGAGTTCTCGAGAGTAATAAATCGTCTTTCTAGCGAAATAAACTAAAGTAAAATAAGTGCGAATTTCTCTTGATTTTTACCTTGTGTTTGAGGAAAGCACCTGGTTGATCCCGTGGCTGCCTACACAAATAAGAAAAATACGTACTGCTGTCAATTTTTTACCATTCGTTGGCTCAATTCGCTTCAACTGTAAAAGATCATCACGCACTTGACTAATACAGATAACCGAAAAAAAAAAAATTAAAACAACTACAATAGGAAGTCTTATACCTCCGAAAACGCTGACACCAAACACATTGTACACCGTCGAAACTCTGGTCGAAACTGAAATCTGTGAATGAAAATACAAGTTAATACTGTTAAATTCACTCTGTTCATTTCAATTCGGTGTATAAGAACATCACGAGAATCTCAGCATACAGATAAAATAACAATGGAAATTAATCTTACATGTAAATGAGGAAAACAGCACAATCCGTGTTCGTCGATCTGTGGAACCTCCGCACGACCCTCCGCGCGCTTTTAACAAACGACCGAATAAAACCGACACAGGTTTTTTCCGCAAGCTCAATCACTCTGACCAGCCGTCGTATGTTTGTCGTTCTCAGTCTTCAGAGTTTCTACAGCCAGCTCGGGTTGAAATGCTAGAAAAAGTCAGTAATTCCCAGGCAAAACCACTATCAATAATAAATTACCCAGCCAACTCATCGGAACATCTGTATTTTTGCCAGCCAGCAAGATTCCTCTGGGGAACAGATAAAGTGGGGAACAGATTCGTTGGGTGCCCCTGTATTAACCACGTAATTACATGGCAAATTATAGCACGCGCCAAACCATATAACAGTGCAAGCAAACGTTGCAACTTGTGCTTACTTGAGAAGTTTATTATAATCCACGAACCACACCGCTACACACTAAACAAAAGAAATGAACTTGTTTCATGTTGTAGACATAGGAAAAAATCACTACAGCGTAGTAATTGAGCAGTCCTTAGGGAGCATTTATGTAGATTTCAAGGATATTTAAAGTGACGATTGTTGTATATACATTTAGTATTAAACTCCTGATGAGCGAGGCAACTCACATAACAGCGTTGTCGAGATGCAATATCTAGTCTTGTTTTAAGTTTTCAATCAAATCATTTATTTCTGCTCTATCTAACGATATCGAGCACTCTATGCAGACAAGTCCATTTCCTGTCTACTTATATATATATACAATATGTATACAATGTGCCCTCCCGGTTGTCACCATAATGGCTTTATGGCAACTCCTGAACTTGGGCACAGGATGTACGGTTACACATTGTTGGATTGCATTGTGGAGTCACAAGAGTGCTCAAACTGCAAGCAGTGAGCGAAGCATTATGCCAATAGTGAACACCTATTATGAGGCTCTCCACCCAATCCAGAGAGTGCTCAAACTGTATGAACAGTGAGCGTAATATACAATATGTATACAATGTGCCCTCCCGGTTGTCACCATAATGGCTTTATGGCAACTCCTGAACTTGGGCACAGGATGTACGGTTACTCATTGTTGGATTGCATTGTGGAGTCACAAGAGTGCTCAAACTGCAAGCAGTGAGCGAAGCATTATGCCAATAGTGAACACCTATTATGAGGCTCTCCACCCAATCCAGAGAGTGCTCAAACTGTATGAACAGTGAGCGTAATATACAATATGTATACAATGTGCCCTCCCGGTTGTCACCATAATGGCTTTATGGCAACTCCTGAACTTGGGCACAGGATGTACGATTACACATTGTTGGATTGCATTGTGGAGTCACAAGAGTGCTCAAACTGCAAGCAGTGAGCGAAGCATTATGCCAATAGTGAACACCTATTATGAGGCTCTCCACCCAATCCAGAGAGTGCTCAAACTGTATGAACAGTGAGCGTAATATACAATATGTATACAATGTGCCCTCCCGGTTGTCACCATAATGGCTTTATGGCAACTCCTGAACTTGGGCACAGGATGTACGTTTACACATTGTTGGATTGCATTGTGGAGTCACAAGAGTGCTCAAACTGCAAGCAGTGAGCGAAGCATTATGCCAATAGTGAACACCTATTATGAGGCTCTCCACCCAATCCAGAGAGTGCTCAAACTGTATGAACAGTGAGCGTAATATACAATATGTATACAATGTGCCCTCCCGGTTGTCACCATAATGGCTTTATGGCAACTCCTAAACTTGGGCACAGGATGTACGGTTACACATTGTTGGATTGCATTGTGGAGTCACAAGAGTGCTCAAACTGCAAGCAGTGAGCGAAGCATTATGCCAATAGTGAACACCTATTATGAGGCTCTCCACCCAATCCAGAGAGTGCTCAAACTGTATGAACAGTGAGCGTAATATACAATATGTATACAATGTGCCCTCCCGGTTGTCACCATAATGGCTTTATGGCAACTCCTGAACTTGGGCACAGGATGTACGGTTACTCATTGTTGGATTGCATTGTGGAGTCACAAGAGTGCTCAAACTGCAAGCAGTGAGCGAAGCATTATGCCAATAGTGAACACCTATTATGAGGCTCTCCACCCAATCCAGAGAGTGCTCAAA
>NC_090888.1:5826891-5834391 GCF_036669925.1 Montipora capricornis | reverse complement strand
AGCTAGATCTGGGCCGGGTGTTTGGAAGTTTAATAATTCCCTCCTCCAGGATGAGGCTTTTTGCTCCGAGATCTCTGATTTGATTGATGCATATCTATCTTTTCGCCACGTTTTTTCTTCGACTAAGGAAATGTGGGAGTTGTTAAAGAAGGATTTCAAGTCGACTTCGATTTCTTTTGCTCGTGATAGACGTATGGAGCTTTGTAGAGATAAAGTCCTTCTCACCAATCGACTGATCGTGCTGAAGCGGCGTTTAGCTTCAGGGATTTCGGCAGTTTCATCAGAGATCTTGGAGTTAGAAGCCTCTTTAAAATCTATCTTTGACAGAGAGTTAGAGGGTTCTAAAATCAGAACTCGTGCTAAGTGGTTGGAGGAAGGGCGAGGCCCCAATAGGTTTTTCTTTAATTTAGAAAATCAACGACACGAAAAATCCTTAATATCGTCAGTTTTGAGATCTCATCTCTTCCTGAGATGACGGAGGCTGATGAGCGCTTTTATGCTGCCCTCTTCGTTGAGGAGGAGATTGATCTTGATGTTCAACATGAGCTTCTTTCTCACGTTTCGAGCCGTTTGTCGGATTCCGATCGAGAATCTTGTGAGGGCCTCCTTTCCTTAGATGAAGCTACACAGGCCCTCCCTAATAGGAATAAGACTCCTGGATCAGACGGTTTGACAATTGAATTTTATTCAAATTTTTGGTCGGAGCTTGGCCCCCTTTTAGTCGACGTTTTCAATGAAAGTTTAAGTGATGGCGAACTGTGCGAATCTATGAAATCTAGTGTTACTCGTCTAGTATACAAGAAGGATGATCGTAAGGATTTGAAGAACTGGCGTCCAATCTCCCTCCTTAATGTAGATTATAAAATTTGCCCTAAGGCTTTCTTTTTACGGTTAGCTAGGGTTATGAAATTTACAAGCAGCAAGAAAAAGAAAAGAAGATTATCATTATGTCGTAAATGGCTGATTGCAGGATGGACCCACAGAGAGCGATTCTTATTCGTGGAAATCCTGTGGGTGTCGATAAGGATTCTACGCTTTACAGATGCTGTAATAGACTTGGTTATGGCTCTGGAGTTTTCT
This sequence comes from Montipora capricornis, assembly GCF_036669925.1. Lineage (NCBI taxonomy): Eukaryota > Metazoa > Cnidaria > Anthozoa > Scleractinia > Acroporidae > Montipora > Montipora capricornis. The sequence goes on along the minus strand of NC_090888.1, from coordinate 5,833,311 downwards.
CTACCGTTGTGAAATACAGCCTTATTTCGAAATTTCCAAACACTATATAAAATAGACTTGATCAAGTATAAGATAAGGCGGAGGTTCTTTGCATGAGGAGTGGGGAACTCATAAAAGAAGACAAAAGCGCAATTCTGCCTAAAAGGCGAAGTCAGGAGACTAGTTAGGAGGGGTAAGAAGTGGAACCAAACCAATTTAACGCGCGGGCAGTGTAAAAAACAATGGTCAATAGTTTCATCCCTAGGGCAAGACGCACAGCGGGAGGATCCTATACAACCTCAATCACGACGGGAGCGACGCACTTTAATCGCACGAAGAGTAATTAACCAGGCTAAGTCGTTTTTGAAGTTTTCGGTGAAATCATCACGGACTAAACGCCAATGACGAGACAGGGAAAAACGCGCAGATACGAAGGGAGACCAAAAAGCTGGAAGAATCGGAATGGTGTAAGCCTTCTTTAGAAAAAGCGGATAAAGAGACTTCGCCGAAAAAAGAAAGGTGCGAGGGATATTCACAGACTGAAGGGAGCTCAAAACCGAGACGTAAAAACTAGTGGGCTGGGCAGCGCTGGGCGTTAGATTGTCGCGCAACGTTGACCACTCAGGCCGCAAAAATACTTAGCCATATAAAAACACTTGTGACACGACTCGCCAAGAGCGTTCACTAAGGCTACGAGGCGTAAAGCCTTTCCCTGACATACAAAGTCTTTCAAACCCAAACCTCCCTCAGATGTAGGGCAAACAATAGTCTTACGGGCCACGGTTTCTAACCTGGCGCCCCACAAAAAAGGCCAAATCAAACGGTTTAACTTGTCATAGACCCATCTGGGGGGATCCAAAACAAGACTAACATAGAGAAGTTTGCTTAAACCGAGAATGTTCAAGATCAGAACTTTTCCAATCACGGATAGAGACCGCGACTTCCACAGGGATAAGGACTTGTCAAGTTTTGACAAACGAGGTTCCCAATTATCACGATTCACATCAACTGTACCGAAGACAACCCCTAGAATTTTTATCTTTTGCACCCATTTGACGCCAAGCAGCTTGTCCTGGCGGTCTTTCCAAGCACCAAGCCACATGGCCTCAGTCTTAGAGACGTTCAGCTTTGCTCCGGTGCCTTTCTCATATAAGGATATTGCACGGAAGAGTGAAACAAGAGAGCGGTCATTCTTGACAATTGCTGTCGTATCATCCGCATATTGCCCGACCTTAAACTGGATTCCCCCAGCCCCAGGCAGGAGAAAGCTATCGATGTCAGGAGAATCTCTAACCTTACAAGCTAAAACCTCCACACACAGGATGTGCAGCATAAGCGACAAAGCGTCGCCCTGCCGTACACCTCGATGCAAAGGGACAGGATTCGAAAGAAAATCGTTAACGAGAATGCGCATGTAAGCACCATTATAAAGCGTACGAATGCAATTGCAAAAGGAAGGACCAAAGCCATAATGCTCAAGAAGAGTCATCAGAAAAGACCTATTAACCCGATCGAAGGCTTTCTCGTGGTCCAAAGAATCTAGAAAACCCCTTTCCCCAGTGCGGTCAATGTAATCTAAAGTATCACGCAATAAAGCTAAATTAGAAGCGATAGACCTTCCTGGAACAGAGCAAGTTAGGTCAGGGCTGAAAATAGAACTCGAACTCAAAACCCTAGCTAACCGTAGAGAGAAAGCCTTAGAACAAATTTTATAATCTACATTAAGGAGGGAGATTGGACGCCAGTTCTTCAAGTCCTTACGATCATCCCTCTTGTATACTAGGCGAGTAACTAGATTTCATAGATTCGCACAGTTCGCCATCACTTAAACTTTCATTGAAAACGTCGACTAAAAGGGGGCCAAGCCCCGACCAAAAATTTGAATAAAATTCAACTGTCAAACCGTCTGATCCAGGAGTCTTATTCCTATTAGAGAGGTTAAGGGCCTGTGTAGCTTCATCTGAGGAAAGGAGGCCCTCACAAGATTCTCGATCGGAATCTGACAAACGGCTCGAAACGTGAGAAAGAAGCTCATGTTGAACATCAAGATCAATCTCCTCCTCAGCGAAGAGGGCAGAATAAAAGCGCTCATGAGCCTCCGTCATCTCAGGAAGAGATGAGACTTCATCCCCCTCTGGGGTCAAAACTGACGATATTAAGGATTTTTCGTGTCGTTGATTTTCTAAATTAAAGAAAAACCTAGTGGGGGCCTTATCTTCCTCCAACCACTCAGCACGACTTCTAATTTTAGAACCCTCTAACTCTCTGTCAAAGATAGATTTTAGAGAGGCTTCTAACTCCAAGATCTCTGATGAAACTGCCGAAATCCCTGAAGCTAAACGCCGCTTCAGCACGATCAGTCGATTGGTGAGAAGGACTTTATCTCTAGAAAGCTCCTTACGTCTATCACGAGCAAAAGAAATTGAAGTCGACTTGAAATCTTTCTTTAACTACTCCCACATTTCTTTAGTCGAAGAGAAAACGTGGCGAAAAGATAGATATGCATCAATCAAATCAGAGATCTCTGAGCACAAAGACTCATCATGGAGGAGGGAATTATTAAACTTCCAAACACCCGGCCCAGATCTAGCTGGATCTATCAGATCAAGCTCTAAAACAACAAAATCATGGTCAGAATAGACACATGGGAGGATGCTACACTCACTAATCGAATCGCAAAGAACACGGGAGACAAAAAAGGTATCTAATGTGACTGCAATACTGAAATCGTGGTTGAACCACGTGAACTGAAGCTCTCTAGGATGCTTGAAACGCCATGCATCTCTAATACTACAAGATGATTTGAAATCGGATAAACCCGAATCGATAGAAATGTTACCTCCCATTTTGTCTAAACTGGAATCATAACAGTTGAAATCTCCCGCTAAAACAAGCCGAGAGTTGGGAAAAAAATATGCATGAGCCGACCGAAGAAAAGCCCTTCTCTCAGCTGGAATCGTAGGCACATAAAAATTAACAAGGTTGACATTAATGTCACCAAAACTGATTAAAAGACTGAAGACACGCCCATCCGAGTCCCTTTGCCAAACTGATAGTCTATCTCGAAAACGGTCAGAACACAAAATCGCAACGCCCCCTCTTCTCCCAACCGCCGGGACCCAAAAGCTAGGGCCACGCCAGCGGGAGGAAAAGGAGGACTGGAGAGTCACATTAGAAACCATAGTCTCTTGAATACAGCAAAAATCAAGATTCACGCTATGAAAATAATCAGTGATCGAAATAAACTTCCTATCGCTCAAGCCTCTGACATTGATCGTGCAGCACCTGAAGGCGAAGGGGCTAAGTGGGCTCAAACAAATCTACATCAAAATCCTAACCTCTCGAGGCATCCCGATCCGGCCGAGGGCGCTTTCTCCGAAAAGGAAGCACACCAGCGAGCGGGGATACCTCGATGGCAGAAGCGCTATCTAGATTCACCAGTTCACTTGCTGCTACCTCAGGTTCTTTCGAAATGTCATTGGTTTCAGACAAGACATTGGGATGATCAGCATCCCCTAGAGCATCACAACGCAAGACAGAGACAGGAGCATCCGGCGGCGTAACAGAAGGAACTTCCGGATCCGCAGAGAGGGAAGCACTCATAGAAGCAGCATCACTATCATCATTATCATTCACAGAAGCATCACCATTATCATCATCACCATTATCATCACCATCATCATCATCATCATCATCAGTATCAGAAAGCGTCTCTCCAGCACGAGCATTCTCTCCAACAGAAGGGTCAACACTGTCACGGTAGGATTGCGAGCGCCGGAACCAGGAGAAAGGACAGTCAATGGCCACGTGATCATGTTCCTTACAAATACAACACTTCATCGAATCAGGGCAGGATCTGGAGACATGACCGATGGAATCACAGTTGAAACAGACCAGGTTTTGGCAATCTTTGGCCAGATGACCAAGGCCATTACATCGGCGGCAGGTCTTTGGCTGGTTGTCATACTGGACACGGAGGAGGAACTTCCCGAAGCGGAGATAACAAGGGATAGGGGAAGTTATATCCATACGGTAATGGCGCATGCCATTGAAGACATTGGGAAAACCCTGAACCCTTCCACGGCGGGAAGAGTAGATACGGCCATACTTCTTCAGACGATGGTTCAGAGCTGTGTCCGGTAAGTTGTATGGGGCGTCATACACAGTCACAAAAACAAGCTTAGCTCGAGCCGGATGAGGAACGGTGGTACGATTAGCCACAATGAAGAAGGACTTACTCACAAAAAGGTCGCGAAAATCAGAGTTGGAGAAGGAGATGTGAACTGTACCATTGGGTGCCCGCTGGAAACAACGAACTGCCGAGGCTGGGATGCCATCACGGATTAAGCTATCAAAGATCTGCTTTGAAGTACAGTTGTATCCTCTAAGGTAAAAAAAGGCAGTGCAAGGTCGATCCGGAGTGACATTGTGCAGGTGGAAGTGATCTTTGTAAAAACGAGAGAGGAAAGATCGCGTGACAAATGGACGGGCAGCAGTGGATCCGCCATTGAGGCTAGGGCGGTCTTGGGTAACAGCCGCTGCGTAACAAACATTCATCGGTGAACTTCCAAGATACGATGGACTACTATCAAAAGCAGAGGGGTGAGACAAGACCACACCAGGATCGCAGAAAGAAGCAGATGGTAAGGCAGAAGAGGGATTCACTTCCATAATGGTGTCCTGATTCGTCGAGAGACCAGCTTCTCCGGAGAGCGGCAACGACACTGAGACTGGACTATGCAAATCTTCAGAAGCATCAACCCAATCACGCTGAACATCAGGATTACCAAGATCAGACATGATGTAATGGAACGTGCAGGAACGTGCAGAACCACGAGGGGAAAGGCCGCAACGACCGTCCTTGGGCACCGAAATGGACAGGAGAAAATCGACTCACAAACCGATAGAGCTCCGCCCTGGGATAGCCCAACTATAAACTGATAAAAGGCCTGGGCCTCATCAGTGCAGTGTAGGATGGAGGTTAAGCTATAAAGCCACCCCACTTGTCCCACACATGTGGTACATCCAAGTCATGCCAGAGTGCTCAAACTAGCGAGCTAGTGAGCATGCGCAATTGCTAGCGGCAATATATATATTGCCGCTCAGGGCAATTACAGTTTTCCCCAGTAGTTGTCCAGTGTTGAGTTTCCCGTAACTTTCTCTCAATTTCTCCTCAACTTGGACTGTGAATTCATTTGCGATCCTCCTGCGGGTGATAAGTTGTTGGCTCAAGGGATCTACTTAACTGACTCTATATATATATTCCTTTCTAGCTTCGTTCTTCTCTTCGAATAAATTAGAACCCGAAAAGAATAGTCTCTAGTGATTGCCAAAGTCTATTTTGCTCTCAAACATGAGAACACACTATTATCAAAGGAGTCGCTTCTGTCTGTGCTTTTATTCGAGTTCATTCGAGCACGACGAAGTAATCAAGATGGCGATTAACAAACAGCAACTCAGAGACGAAACTGCTAAACGATATTAGAGGCCCTCCCAGGGGTTTGGGGGGAACAAGGGAACATTGCTAATTAGGGCTAATTTGAACTGGGAACAGGGAAACAAATATTTTAGGGAACAGGGGATCAAAAAGCTGGGAACAAGTTGGAAAGTACTTTGAGGAACAAGGGAACACAAGGAAATATTTAAAGGGAACAAGGGAAAAAAGACTCCGCTGGAAGGGCTTCACGTAAGGGACTAGGGACCTCAAGATTCTACGACGGCGGCGTCAGCGATAACGCCACCAAATGATAGCTATTAATAAGCGAAACAATCGGTCTGCATGTGCGTTGCGAAAGTTTGTACATTTCTTTTCAGTTCTCTGCAAGTCTACGACGCAAAATGACCACATCTCAAGCTCTGAGGACAACGTGAGCACATAGCAACGAATTTTTTTTTTCTTTTTGCCTGGTTTCCACACGGTTCTTCCCACTTCAGTTCCTGAATAGTTCAGGTAGTTTATAGAAGTTCGACGAACAGCACTAATGACGAAAAACTTTGAAAAATGCAAAGTTGTAAATTTTTAACGACGTTATCGTTGACGTCGCCATTGTAGATCTTAAGGTCCCTACTTTAAGATCTACGACGGCGACGTCGACGAAAACGTCACCTCAGTATAGAAATTTGAAATATCTTAAGTCTTTCGCGATTATTCCATCTCGTTCGCGTCGTACATTGTGGGCGAACTATCCTAAAAATAAAACGTATGAGCGGTTTCAGACTAAAAATAGAGAATGAAAGATTTAAATGTGTAGGCTGGCGTTGTCATCAAAACCTCAAATTCGGTGATTTCACGTTGTTGTTGTGAAGAGCACCGCAAACATATGTAGAAAAATGCGTGCTGCACAATTATGTTGAATCTTTTCCTCTTTTTATTGTTGTTTTGTGGCGTTCTTGTTGACGACCGCATCTTAGATCTTAAAGTCCCCATCTACCGGGTGAGAA
>NC_090888.1:5799391-5814391 GCF_036669925.1 Montipora capricornis | reverse complement strand
TAGAATTATCACCAACGGTTGCTTGCCTAATTTACACTTCGTAATTGTAACCTAAATAACAATTCGCATTGTATAAGTAGTCAATCCGCTTGCTGAAGAGGGAGGGGGTGGAGGATAGCGTTAGTTGAGTTTTAGTAAGACTTTTCTTTTAATGTAAAAATGGTTAATAAATTCCTTACAAATTATTGGATAGAGAACTTCTAGGATAAAAGCTGCTTGCCTTTGTGTGAAGTAGCGCTACAGATTCTTGCAGGAAATGTTTTCATCAAAGTGTTCATCTTTTATTCCCTTGATGAACCAACAATGGGTTTTAAAACGTCGATAATCGTATTCTTGGGGAATAAATTCCACCACCTACATACTGACCGATAGTTTCCTTGGATTCTGGATCGCGCATAGAGGGGAGGGGGGGGGGGGGGTTGTTGGGGAGGGTTAGAGAAATGGGGTGGGGTATTGGGGCAAGAGGTAGGGACCTTGCTATACACCAATTTGACCTGGGTTGGATTCTCTGACTTTGAGTCACATTTAGGTTGAGGTTGTTTGTTCTCGACTCTGCCCTTAGAGGTTTCCCTCCAGGTACTCCGGTTTCCTCTCTCCCCTAAACTTATCATTTGATTGGATTTGCTTTAATGACAAGTGATTTGATTTACAGTTTTACAGTCTCCCCATTTAGTAAAGCAGTTGCACTCAGCTAGACAAGATTTAGCAAATAGTAAACGGTTCAGCTTGTACTATCGAGTTTTAGTATAATTTTCAGCGGTGAATATAAGTATAGGCCTTTTGCAACAAACAATCACATGGTACAAAATCCACCATGCTAGGAAGCTTATTATTATTTCCGCACTGGGACATTAAAACAAAAATACCTGAACCAGTCAAGCTTGACTTGCCTTTGTTTTAATATCCAGTGCGGGAATAATAATGAGCTTACCCTCCAGTATGGAGAATTTTGTACCATGCGATCGCTTGTTGCAAAAGGCCTATTCGGTGGTATATAGGCCACTTTAAAATAATACCATAATACTCTTTATTTGTTCTCCAACATTTTAAAGAAGCATTGTTTCCGGGTCCTCTTGGGACCAAAAGAAAATACAAAGAATTTTGATGCAAAATTTTGTAGGGAAAACAAAGAGTATTATGGTATTTATGAAAGTGGTCTATTCACCGCGCTGTCCCGAGAATATAACACTTTTATGGCTTGGCTGCTAAGCTATGTAAGCGCTTTTCGTGCCTTTTTATCGTGTTTTAGCATGTTGTTTTGCACTTTCTTGATATTCACCGCTGAAAATTATACCAAAACAGTTATTCGCTTCAGGCTCGGTGAATATTGTGTAATATTTATCTCGACTACGTCTCGGTAAATATTCACCAACATTTACTTTGCCTTCGACGAATAATTGTTAAATAGTTGCACGCGGGAGGGTGCTCAGAGCGAAAGAAGCGTGAGAGTCGCACGAGGCGAGAGCCGAGTGGACTGTAGCTTCTTGAGTGCTTACGCAAACTGTAATTCGATAGTACACGCTGAACCGTTTTCTGTTTGTTGTATAAGATAACCAAAACATCTTGTGCCAGTTTGTAACATCCTTTGTCTTCTTTGAATGCCTCTCGCTCTCTAATTCATCGAGCTGGCTTTTACGTTGGTTCTAAAAGTTAACACTATAAAATCGACGTTTCGATGTCGACGTGACACCATTATCAAGGTATAAAGTTGAGGGGAATAAAAAAGCTAATATATACAGACTAGTGAGAATACATATAATGTTCTTAAAATACACTAGGGAAAAAATATGCTAATAAAATAAAAAAAATGCAATAGAAACCATAAAAACACAAGGCGAAGCAATATAAACAAATATTTTAAAACAGCTTTGAGCAAATGGAGTATTTTTGTTTGTTTAAAGTAGGCTTTAAGTCCCTTATGAACAACATCTCAAACATAAGGCAGTCCCACTTAGTTTTGCACTTCCTTAAAATACTGAAAATTCTAGAAAGGCTGGAAATGTCACAGCCATGCGTCCGCATGTGCTCGCCGATGGCAGTCTTGCCCACGTGTTCGTCGACTCTTTGGTGTAAGTGTCGGCTTGTATAGCTGACATAACCAGCCTCGCACTGGTCACATTGGAAATGGTAGACGAGTTTCTGTTTGTTTACCAGGGCGGGTTTTTGTTTTATAGGTTTCAAATCATCGTTTAATTTGCGACTGGTAAATACGGGGGATAACTGTATGCTAATCTTTGAAGATAGTTCTGATGTTTGGCGTCTTACAGTATTGGCTGATCGCTGACACTTGAATGGCAGCACGATGCGCGTTACTTGCAGTCTTTCGCTGGCTGTGGGTTCTTTCTGAAGATTGTCCATAAATTTCTTAAAAAAATTTCATTTAAAAAAAAAAAAAATACCCACCTCGTAAACAAACAGAAAGTCGTCTACCATTTCCAATGTGACCAGTGCGAGGCTGCTTATGTCAGCTATACAAGCCGACACCAACACCAAAGAGTCGACGAACACGTGGGCAAGACCGCTAACGACGAGCACATGCGAACGCACGGTAGTGACATTTCCAGCCTTTCAAGACTTTTCAGTATTTTAAGGAAGTGCAAAACTAAGTGGGATTGCCTTATGTTTGAGATGCTGTTCATAAGGGACTTAAAGCCACCTTAAACAAACAAAAATACTCCATTTGCTCAAAGCTGTTTTAAACTATTTGTTTATATGGCTTCGCTTTGTGATTTTATCGTTTCTATTTCTTTTTTTTTTAAATTTTATTAGCATATTTTTTCCCTGGTGTATTTTAAGAACATTATGTGTATTCTTACTAGTCTGTATATATTAGCTCTTTTTATTCGCCTCAACTTTATATCTTGATAATGGTGTCACGTCGACATCGAACGTCGATTTTATAGTGTTAACTTTTATAACCAAATTTTTTAAAACCAAACTTCTTGTCTTTTACTTGGGCTTGCAAATCGCTTTGCCTATGGTTCGAGTAAAATTATACGCTAACGGGTTAAAACTCTGTTTTTCTTCAAGCTGCGAAGAAATTTTAGCATTTTCTTGAGTAGAGTGGTCAGTCTAAAGTTTGAGGGGAAAAGCTTTTTTTTCCGGCGCACGGCGTCATGTGTTTTCGTCATAACCATTTACCCATGGGCAAATTGTGTACGGTCATTGACCAATCAAAAGGCGCGCTTTACTTCTGTTATGTTATAATTAAACTTTAATCAAATGGTTACTATCGCTATCGTTATCGTTATCATTTACAGATGCAGAAAAAGAGTCAACCCTCGAGGAAACCCACTAAGCCAACATGAAATCTGTCGTCCTGTCGTAAATCAACTGGCTCAAGAGTATGTTGGTTTTGTAGTCCGAAGCACATGCCCAAGGAACTGGACAGATGAGATTGTGCGCCGTAAATGTCAAAATAAAAATCAAAGCGATCAGTTTAATGACTGGCCCGTGTTTGATCGCCACAGGCGCATTACTTACAGAAATGTCTTTTGTGCAAGGTGCAATGGCGCCGTGAATACCACTTACGGGAAACTCGAGGCGGATTGTAGTGAATGGTTTAACACAACGTCGTTCACTCTTAGTGATTTTATGCGCCTCGCGCATGCCAATTGTTCAGTAAAAATTAGAGAATCTTGGAGGCAATACTTGAAGCAATGTATCCCACGTTTTCAAGACTGTTCCGGGATTGGTCGGGAGAAAAATGGATCTTACTACCAATCACAGTGCTTGGGGTATGCTTTTCCTGTTTCTTTTATGAAAAACTGCAAGATAATAAGGTTCCGAAATCTGCAATGCGCATTGTGTAACGGATTTAAGCCCAGCGATTTAAAGAACGACGACAACTGTTTAAAAGAAAATGAGCCCCCATGTCCACCGCCTCTGACTATCCTATTTGATTTTACTTCCTTCAAGATCAGGGTTACAGTCAAAGGCGAAAATATACACCACGTTTGGTACTGTGCTGCTAACGAAGTGTACGACCCATACGTTGGAAAATGTAAAAGCACTGTCAGTTTACACCCACCACAAACTGACACTTCCATTTCCCACAGTGAAAAAACAAGAAAGTTGTTGAATTTGAACTGCACTTTCGTAGCTTTCAACCAAAGCGATTATGAACAACGACCTAATGGTACCGTCTACATTAAACCTCATCACAAGATTTATGGGAAAACAAGGTACACAATTCGCGGGAATATTTTGCTACTTTGCGTCAACTTTTCAAGAAATGCGACAGTGTTGGCCAAACAGCCAAGCGCAGGGTACCTCACTAAAACGACGCCAACTTCTCTTCAAGTAATGACTTTTGCTGGCTGCATTACGTCAATGGCGTCCCTTCTTCTCCTGTTGGCAAAATATATTCTATTTTCTGAACTGCGCAACTGGCCTGGAAGGATCATCATCAACTTGTCCCTATCTTTGCTGTTGTATCAAGGCGTCTTTCTCGCAGCAATCCAGACTTCCAGTCCTGAGCAATGCCAGGTCATTGCCATTCTTCTTCATTACTTTGTCTTATGCTCTTTCACGTGGATGAATGCTATGGCATATGATGTGCACAAGACATTTACTTCCTCGGGTAAGATTAAGAGTGCGTTTACTTTGGGGGGAGGGGTGCTCTCAAAGAAGATTCCCGCCAAAAACACTTATATGTCCAGCACTGAATGTACATAATTAGATGCACGTGCGATTTTGATTTCTAACACGAAGTGTGCATTTAAGTCTAAGCCTTTGCTACCTATTTGCAACAATGAGGTATAGGTTAAGGTTAGCGTTATTTTTTTGGTTTGGTAATTGCAGCTGTTTATCTTTACTCTGAAGACTGGAGTTTGGCGGAGAATTTGTGGCGTTGATGTTTCTGTATTCCCAGCGTGAGCGATGTTGAAGTATCCATTACTTCGAACTCTTTTCTACAGTTTGAAACTTTCGAGTGCCATTGTTAATTTTGTAATTATTTATTTTATTTTATTTTTTTTTAACACCTAGACCGCGGACGTGGATCGAATCGTCAAGGAAACCCCAATAAACGCTTAGTGAAATACTGTTTGTACGGATGGGGAGTTCCTGCTATTCTCGGGTCGTTTTTTGTGATCATTGATCAAATTCTCATTAAAGGATTCATTGGATATGGTAGGTCTGCTGTCTCAACATGTATTTAAAAGGACTGCATCACGGCATTGCAGTTCATTGCATCGCGTGAGTACTTTTATCAGTTACTCACCCATACTCGCTATGCAATTTACGTTAACCCAAAAAAAGTAAAATAAAAAATTTAAACAACCCATATTAAAGCTTCGTGACCAAAAAATGTCTGTAATTTAAATTACAAGCAACAGAGATAAACTTTGAAAAACTGTTAGGACAGTTTGCAACAACCCCAAGAACAATCTACTTAACGAAGTGACAAATAAAGTGCAAAATAGTTTCCCTAGACATAAAAAAGCGGCCGCTGGCGGAACAAGCAATAATAAAATTAAAGCTCCCGCCAAAACGTTTCTTTGGTCCGCCATCTTGTTTGTTGTGCATAGTGCCCCCCTCAGAAAGATAGCCATCCCGTTTAGGTGAGTTTCGTTTAAATGCAAGCTATGTTTTAACCCTCCTAGCAGTTTAAGCAGTTTAACTCGGTCAGCCGACACTCCCTCCATGGGAACAGGCCCCTTAATCTTCTACAAGCTTTCCCATCTTTGCCTCCTTTAATTTGTATTTGCTGTTTTATCATTTCAAACCGGCTTTCTTCCATGTTTGAAGTAATTCTTTTTACGTTACTCTTGATTTGGTTTCCAGCTCCCAGTCGCTGAGCCCCTTTAAAGTGCTACTATGACCAAAAAACCAAATTTTATTTTTCTTAGGATTTCAAAACTATGTTAACTAAACATTAAGTAACCCACGTTTTAAGCCTTGATTAAAAAGAAATAAAATAAAAAATAAAAAATAAAAAATAATAATAATAATATATATATATAATATTATTATTATTTTTTTTTTTTTTTTTTTTTTTTTTATTTTTTTGTAATCAAGGCTTAAAACGTGGGTTACTTAATGTTTAGTTAACATAGTTTTGAAATCCTAAGAAAAATAAAATTTGGTTTTTTGGTCATATATATATATATATATATATATTATTATTATTATCACCATATATAACTGAATAAATGTTGGAAAGAAAATTTGCCCGGAGCGGGATTTTAACCCACGTCCCCCCATTACTAGTCGGGTGTGATGACCACTACACCACCAGGACAACCATGCTGGCAACACAGCCATCGAAGAGGTGATTTACGTGGTTAAGGCGTGGGCCTCCCGGGAATTTTCTTTCGAGGTGACAAGGTAGGGGAGCCTATAACTTCACCTAAAACCCAACTAAGGATCAAGTTAATGATGCACGACCGTAGTCAACTTAGTTGGGTTGTAGGGTTTCTCTCCTACACACCCTCTAAAATTAAAATTAGCCTGTATCCTTCTAGGATCCTTCCTTGTCATCCGCTAAGTTGACTACGGTCGTGCATCATTAACTTGATCCTTAGTTGGGTTTCAAGTGAAGTTATAGACTCCCCTACCTTGTCACCTCGAAAGAAAATTTCCCGGGAGGCCCACGCCTTAACCACGTAAATCACCTCGTCGATGGCTGTGTTGCCAGCATGGTTGTCCTGGTGGTGTAGTGGTCACACCCGACTAGTAATGGGGAAACGTGTGTTCAAATCCCGCTCAGGGCAAATTTTCTTTCACTACATTTATTCAGTTAAAAATATGATTATTTGCGGTGTGCATCGTCAGGGTTTCTCTCCTACACACACACACTCTCTTTCTCTCTCTTTCTCTTTCTCTCTCTTTCTCTCTTTCTCTCTTTCTCTCTTTCTCTCTTTCTCTCTTTCTCTCTTTCTCTCTTTCTCTCTTTCTCTCTTTCTCTCTCTTTCTCTCTCTTTCTCTCTTTCTCTCTCTTTCTCTCTCTTTCTCTCTCTTTCTCTCTCTTTCTCTCTCTTTCTCTCTCTTTCTCTCTCTTTCTCTCTCTTTCTCTCTCTTTCTCTCTTTTTCTCTCTCTTTCTCTCTCTTTCTCTCTTTCTCTCTTTCTCTCTCTCTCTCTCTCTCTCTCTCTCTCTCTCTCTAGAGGTAAAGTGGGCACTTTTGTAACTAAGTTCTCTCGAAGGCTTACAAATGTCCATTTGTACGATTTAAACCCAGGTTTCCTATTTTTAGGAGAGTATACTTTATAACCATTGTGGCCTGCAAAGATCAATATTCCACATCGAAAACGAGGCTTTTTACAGCTGTTTTTTCACGTTTGAGGTTACAAAAGTTCCCGGTGTCGTGGTAACGTTCGTTTTTTAGTGGTAAGTTGTGAAAACTTGGCAAAATGTAGGTATTTAAGACCCTATATTACCCATATGTATTCACTCTTTTGCCACTGTAAATAAGTAAAGTGGTTCTCGGGTCTTCCAAAATTTTGAAGGTTTTTACTTGCACTTTCAAGTCGAGTTGAGGTTTCCGGATCATTGAAAAGGCCGCTCAGTAACAAAACAAAAGTCGAAACTCGATTGTACCATTATTAATCAGTCAAAGTCAACCAAACTTACGCTACACATAGTTGTACTACTGTACTTTATACACCTAAAATTTGACGGCCTTCCGTAAAATCCTTGATTAGAAAACATAGGTATTTCTAGCAGTGGGTGTTAGAAATTTGTAATGTTACCGAAGTGCCTTTTTTGCAAGATATTCCGTCAGCGCGAGAAAGACATTTCTTTTTCAGAAAAAAAATCAATCTTTTGGTATGGAATTAGTACTAAATACGGCCCTTATCAGTGAAAATATTTACACACTATCGCCAAAGATGACTGAGAAATAAGCCATTTATGCCTAACACTATGAATCAGTGGCTGCATGCTTCCAGGCCATGCCTTTAATTTATTCCCCGTGTTTTTTTTACACCCAGTTTAAGGCAAAAATAAAAAAATAAAAAACACGCACACACACAACAAGAAAGCCTCATCAACATTTCTTTCAAAAAGCTTGTTTTGTGTGGGTCGCACATCCACATTTTCAAACCGCTTCGCGCCCTAGTTAGGTGATTCAGTCAATGCCCGATGTCGTTTCACGTTAAGCAGCATGCTCCGCGACCCGTATAAGGATTCGTGAACGTTTTTGAGACCAGTTGAGTTCCGATGCATGAAGAGAAGACAAAACAAAAGATACGTGCAAGTTTTCATCTTTTTTCCCTTCAGCTCAAGCGACTGTTCCACCTGCTACGGCTGTCTAGAACTGGAGAAACAGGTGACATTCTGCGCACTACAGCTGTTATAAGTGACAAATTGTTAGCACATTAATTTGATTATGCTTAATTTTATTTCTGTACTTGATTTTTATGTTTACTTAAGCAGCACCATAAGCGCAAGAAAATAAGTTTAAAGGGGTGCAACATTGTGCAACTTGTTTCTCGCAATTTTCATCTTCCCTGGCAACATGACAATAATTATTTTAAAATATGCTTTCACCTGTGCAAGCAATATTTTGCACGTGGAGCCTTGGCTGTAACTATAGAATTGCACAACCTGCCATGAAAAACGACTTTTCTTACCAGATGCTGTCTCAGAGCCAAGCGTTTTTGAGCAACGGATGGCAACCAGAAGTGAAGCGTTTTCCCTATTAACCCCCACTGGTCCAACCACATTTATACTGTTCAGTGCTCTTACTGGTATAGAGACGATTTGCTCGCAAATTTGAGCTAAACCACTGCCCAACAATAAGAAAACTCCACTTCCGGTTGATGTCCATCGCTCGAAGACGCCCTTTTGACGCCCTAAAGTTAGCGACAGATGAGAGCTTTTATATAACGGACTGTTCTCGTCCCACGTGTTGTGGCCTTGAAAAAAATTGTAGGATGGATTACTTCGGCCTCCAGGCAAGACTTCGGGATTTAAAGTCAATCGAAATGCAGGCCTTAAGGCAGGGTAATCAAGAGAAAGCAAAAATGGTGAGTACTTTGAGCACAATCACAGTTTTGTTTTCCATTTGTGCTATTTTTACGTCAGATCGTATGGTTAGATTAAAGCAAGTCAGAGCTATGTCACGGTATTCGAAGGTCATTTGGGCAGATCTTTAGCTAAATAGGAAATATGAAATTCCTTTGCCGATGAAATAATCGTTACACGGACGATGCTAAGCATAAACGACCATTAACCAGGTGAATTGTAGTGAATTTGAAATTATACGTTGGGCCGACTGTTTTTTTTTCCAAGATTTATTTGGGAATGCAATTCCTTTTCAGTCTTCTCCTTTTTTTCCCATCCATGCGCCTCTTTGCTTTTTTATGTTGTTCTGAAATTGTAATTGGTTGTTGTTATTTTGCTAATTCTGTCTTATGGTAAATCTGAAAGTCATGAAAATGGCTAAAATTGCGTGACATGGCAAATTTAATTAAGTTGATATCCTGTCCCTGAACTGGCTCATTCTGCTTGTCATGAGCGGTTTTTGAAATTTCTTTGTATGGGGATCATGCTCTTACATTTTCTTGGGTGAAACTGTTTAACTTAGGTAAATAGTTTGATTTAGTGACCACCACTGCATTTTTTCATGGGCATGACTTAATGTCAATAATTTTGCATCGTTTTTCACATGCCAAGTATTTATATCCAATACTTGGCATTTATAAAATGAGGCTAAATTATGGACGTAAATCTTGTGCATTTAGCATCATCATTGGCGGTATTTAATAACGGCAAGTGCAGAAGAAACATTTTCATGGTGTAATGATCACAATAACTAAGCATACTGTATCAAGAGGAACACAAAAACCTTTGCAACTGAAACTCAAATTTTATTCATTACTGGTCAACACTGTTCATGTTTTTCCTTGTCTATCATTTAGTTGTCCGAGAAAGCCTTTGAACTTAGGCATATGTGGACTAGGAGTTTATCCAGCTTGCCTGCTTACTCAAGCACAGAGCCTGTAATTGCAGTCAATCAAAGTGAAGAAAATTCCTGTGCTGACTGGCAAGAGGAAAGTGATTATGTCACCAGTGAAGGTGCTAGGTCCAAAGGTGAAGATGAGAATGGGGCTGGTGGACCTGTTGAATTGGGCAATGGAAGTGAAGGTGAAATCAGTGAGGTTGAGGGTGTTTTTTCATCTGACGAAGATGATGTAGCAGATGAAGGAGATAAGCCAGGCAGGAAGGGGGATGGAGAACTTTCAAATGCCAAAAGTTACATCCGAATGTTGAAGGGTAGGATCAATTCCCCGGAAAATGAACAACCAATGGAGAAGGAGGAACCAAACAAAGAAAGAAGACATAAGGGACGAGGGAAACGTCTGTGTCCAGTCCCTTACTGCAAGAAGGTGGTAGTTCACATCCCTAGGCATCTAATGCAGGTTCATAAGTGGTCTCATTCTCGATCTCGTTCAGCAATCACAAACTTTAATTTACGGAAAAAGTACACATTCAAAAGTAAAGAAAGTGCTGAGGCAGGTAACAGGAAGAAGAGAAATAATGGTGATGAAGAAACAAAGGCCTACAAGGACTACCATAAAAAGAGAATTTGTCCTATGATTGGATGTTCAGCATGTGTGAAACGATTACCAGCCCATTTGAAAAATGTTCACAAGATTAGCCCTTCATCTGACGAGTACAAAAGTCTGCTGAATAAAGCTTTGCAAAAAGGAAAGAGGCCCTATAGAGTCCAGTTAATTGACAAGAGAGCTGCCGGAGAAAAACTAACCAACTTCGAAACAGCAACACTTGAAAGTAGCGAAGAGGTTTCACTTGAAGAAAGTCAGGAAGTTGAAATGGAACAAGTTGAGGAGCTGGAGAATGAGGAGAAGGAAATAGTTATTGATGAAGATGGAGAAGT
Source organism: Montipora capricornis (assembly GCF_036669925.1). Classification (NCBI taxonomy): domain Eukaryota; kingdom Metazoa; phylum Cnidaria; class Anthozoa; order Scleractinia; family Acroporidae; genus Montipora; species Montipora capricornis. The sequence goes on along the minus strand of NC_090888.1, from coordinate 5,803,546 downwards.
GGTTGGTAGTGCAAGTGCAAGTGCAAGTGCAGAAGCTGATGTTGAATCTGATGTTGACACTCTCCCTGGGTTAATTGTCGATTTTGAGAATTGGCTACAATCACCAGATGGGGGCAAAAAAGACGTGAAAACTGCCAAACAGCACGCTTCACAGGTTAAGAGGATCTTGTTTGTGATTGACATTGACAAGAAGGTGTCATCTCTTCTAGATTTCGGTCTGTTAAAGGAGAAGTTTGTTAAACATGCTGAAGAAAAGTATGTTGCTGAAACTATCAAATCATATCTTACAAGCCTGCAACATTTTTACTCCTTCCTGCTGTCTGAAAAGCCAAAAGAAATTACAGCCAGCTGTGAGTTAATCAGTCAGTTGAGAGAAAAGATGAAGAGATGGTCTACATCTTACAAGCGTTCAAGCTTGAAACGGAAGTGGGAAAGGAGGGAAGAGGATCGAGTTGAGGCTATCACTGCAGAAAAAATTGAAGCCTTTGAAAAAAGCCAAATTTCCAGAGATGCTATCATCCTGCTTGGAAAGCTCAGTGGAAAGCACAGTGTAGACATTGCACAACAACAGTACACCCTTTTGCGTGACTTCCTTCTCATTCAGATTTCCATTGATAATGCCAACCGTGCTGGAGTTTTGGCTAACATGACTTTAAGAGAATTCAAAAGAGGCTACAAAGAAGGTGACAGATTTGTCATCAATGTCATGAATCACAAAACATTCCATGTTCATGGCCCAGCATTAATTGTCCTAACAAGTAATTTGTATAATTGGATGAGCATATTTGTTCAAGAAGTGCGCTCTAAGGTGCCAGGTGTTGGAGCAGGAGAAGACCAGCCACTATTTCCATCTTTCAATGGAACAAAACTGCAGTCCAGTCAAATAAACAAAGCTATCAAATCGGTTTGGAAAAAGGCAGGGGTAGGAGGACGCATTCACAGCACACTATTCAGGAAAGGTGCGGTGACTGCCTGCCACAAGAGTCACAAAGAAATAGCAAGCGATCTGGCTCAATTGATGGCTCATAAGGAAGACACTGCAGTAAAATACTACCGTTTGAGCCAAAGTGCGAAAGCATCGGTGACTGCTTCACAGACACTTCTCAAAATTATGAGGAAAACGAGCTCTCAGTCTTGTGAAGAAAGATCTGAGGAACTGCCATCTGAACAGCCGGGAGAAGACATGCAACAGAATGCAAACGAGGAAGAAGCTGAAGAAGACCCATTGAAAGATGAAAGAAGGAATGTATTAAAATTGCCATGGTCAGAAGAGGCGGTTCAAGAAATACGCCAGTTATTTAAAAAAGAAATAGAGCAAAAGAAAGTCACCATGGAATGTGTGAAAGAGAAGATCAAGGATAGTCAAGTGTTCCGAGGTGAAGATGCCAGAAGAGTTTATGACAAAGTTCGCGCAGAGTGGAGACATCCAGTATCCAAGAACAACACTTTAGACTTGCCAACAGAGAAAGAAAAACTAAGTGATAAAGTAGAACGACTTTTCAGAGAAGAATCATCTGCTGGTTCTGACATCGTCTCGCCAACAACAGCATTAAGCAACAACACAAAGGCTCTTTTCAGTGAGGGAGATGTACAAATATTACATCGCTTATTTGAGGACATGCTTCAGAACACTCCAATCTCGAAAAAGGTCATTTCTGACAGACTTTCTTCTGATGCCAAAGGAAGAAGCATGTTACAAACGCTGTCATTGAGACAAATAGTTAACCGTATTAAGTATGAGCGCAGGCAGAGGAGAGGAAAACAGAGCAGCTGTTAATACCAGGTATGTCTTGCATTGTGTGTTGCACATGGATTGCTTTAATATCCCCCAGAGTTGATTTCTGTTATATTTAAAATTCTGAAGCAAGCTGTTTGTAATACTGCATGCAGGCTGCATTCAGTTGGTTTATTTAGAAGAAGTATAGTTGTACCTCACCACAACAGAATGATCATTTAAGAAGGTTAGAGTCATTGTAGAGTATCAAATTAAAAAATTATGTTGTATGTTGAATTATCTATGTCCGGGTGAAGGATTTGCTCTGACAAAGGACTTTTGTAGCTGTTGCTGTTACTGTTACTGTTATTGGATAATTACCTTGTCCACCAAATGCTACCAAGTGTTAGTCCAGTCCCTACTGACCCAGCACCACAGTTTCTCTAGAAACTCACTCCTTGAAAATAATGTAATGTGTCTATCACTTAAACTTTGTTGTGATTGGTTTCAGGTTTCCATCAGCTGCTCTCTTTGGCTGGAGTCAGGTGGTTACAATGCACTGTGTTTGGAAGCAACAAATACCCACTTATGACTTCAAACAATGGTGTACAGTGCAAGCAGAGACTTAATGACAAACAAAGCCTTAAGTTTGTTTCTGTGCAACAGATTTGATTTTTCACATTTGAGGTTCTGTTTTATGGGAAGAAGTAATTTTTGAAAGCCTTACTGTATTGCTTTAGCATTAATTGGAGCTTATTATTTTTTGCCTCATGTCCATGTGATCTTTTTGCAGCTCTTGGTTTGTTTGTTTTTTTCAACACCGACCTGTTAATTCCTAATTGTAAAGAGTGGGGATAATTTAATGTTTTCATGCTTTGCAAAGATGATTTGAATGAGACTTCAAAAATTCTGTTGCCAGTATATCTTCAATTCCAGATTAGTCTCACACCGTCAGAAACTTTGTGAAAGCCTCACCTTTTACACCTCTTACGTGATTTTATTCTATCCATTTTTTTTATGCATGACAGAAAGTTTGCATAGAGTGCTTACTGTACAAGATGACTTGTATTTTATTAAATTGGCTGTTCAGGCTTACTCCAGTATTTACCTTTAAAAAAAGTTAAACATTCTAAAAGCAGAGTCTCTCAAACAAACTGACCTCTACTGTATGACAGAAATAACAGTTTCTCTAATATAGGGTATCGTTGAAAGTTAGGGTTGTGGCAAAATTCCTATAAGGCTGCAGCTACATTTGCGGTTTTTCTTTATTCTAGCCAAAACATGAGCCTCAAGTTTCCGTTTTTGAATCTTATGAGAAAAGTTCGAAACACAGCAGCCACACAGGAAACAGTGTGAGTGATTTTGCCACAAATATATATTTTTTTTCAGCTATTGTGCCACCAAGTCAAGGGTGGCTACAGGTGCACTTCCCCACCTTCAATTATGCAAAATTTTAATACTGAAACAGTGCATTCTTCAGCAAACAAATGCACTTGCAGCAGCAGCTTTACATGTAGCTCTTTTGTAAGCTTCACAGCCTTTGTAATGTCAACATTGATATCAAGCACATTTTGTGTTTTAGTTCTTTAGTAAGAGAAAAATTTCATCATGCTGTCCAGGTACATGTGTCCTAAACTGTTTTGCTCTTGATGATGCTTGACAGCTGATGCAAACTCAATAGCCACTTAATAATTTAAGAACTTTTGCAAGCTTCCAAACAGTTGCTATGGTTAAGCAACCATTGTTTTCAGAATAAGGCTTTGTGGCTTACAATGATCTGTTGATATTCAAAAAGTATATATTGTGAATAGTGTTCCAGTTTAAAGGTAGAATAAATGCCGATGTGATTGGTAATGCCTCGTATATCTTTTTCTTACTTTATGCCAAAGTTGTCATGACAAATAAATTTTGTGCCCTGCCTTTAGTCAGTGAGCTTAAATTATTAAACAGTATTTGTTTTTCTTAATCATCACCCGTACTTTGACTTTCTTTTTCAATTACCTGCTAAACATCTTATGGAATTTGATATTTACGGGTTAGAGATTGTTGTGAGTGTTTGGTTTTCCAATACACGCACGCGCTTACTGTACAATGAACGAGAAATTTTTAAAGAAATTTTCGAATTTCGAGCTCAATGCACAGTAAGCAAGTGCGTTTATTTGTAAACAAAACACAAACAGAATTTTCAGTGAGCATAAACAAGCCAATGTCAATGATCAATCATCACTTTTCTTGTCGTGTTATAAGTGAAAGCGAAATTACAATTTTTAAACCTGGCGTTCTCAAAGTTTTCCGGGATGGCAGGGTCAATTATTTCATTAATTTTTTCCTGCTCAACCACGGAAAATCTTGAACTTGAAGCCATGTACGTTTGAAGGTGAAGAAACACTGCACAGTTTTTATGCGTCATTGTAAGAACGCACTCTGTTTCTTTGATGTCG